>NC_041341.1:28231503-28289003 GCF_004354835.1 Perca flavescens | reverse complement strand
GCCTGTGCATTGCTGTGAAAAAATAACGGTGGAGTGTGTGCACTGAGGTAATATGTTTCTTTGAAATGCTTAATGTGGACTGGGGGTAAAGCAGCCTATTCACCCCCCATAGAGGGGGGCTCAATGGGCAATGAAGGGCCATAACCGTGTGTGTGCATTAATAGTGTGAGTGTGTATTTGCCTCACTGGGGACAAGCCTTGCTCTAATTACTGCTATATATGAAGTTATAGGCTTACCCTTTCCTTCAACTCTCTCTCTTCCCCTCTCTTACCCCTCCCTTCCTTTTACCTTTTCCTCCATTTTTTTACCTTCCTTTCTCTCATTAACCTCATTTCTGTTCTATCCTATCCATAGCTTACCTCGCCTTCACCCCTTCATCTTGCCGCCTCGTTTGGCATGTTGCACCTTGGTTTCAAACACTTCTCTCACAGCACTTAACCTCTAACACCCCCCACACACACACACACACACACACACACACACTCTCTTCTGTGCTGTCATTCATGTTTCTTCCCTCACCTCAGCTTTTAAACAGAAAATAAAAAGATGAAAAATGAATTTGGGAAAAGGTTGGATTTCATGTTGATTGGATTACTCGCAGGAGACACAGAGTAAGAGAAATTCTGACTTTTAATGCTCTTTGATGATGCATCGAATCTTAAAACCTAACCTTACAAACCTATCACTGTCAAGTCAAAACAGGCCTGTACGCAAAACCCATAAACTGAAAAAATGTATGCCAATGAATGGAGAAAAAATAAGACAAGTGAGAGATAACTAGACAACAATCTCTCGCTGTGTCCAATTGCGTGTCTAAAATTGATTTATAAACTGACATTGGATGCCATTTTAATACCTTCTCTGTAACATGTTATGACAAATGAAGCAATCAAACACATCACCGTGAACCTAAGGACAGCAGGCCATGCGCTGCTTTCATGTATGAGGGGAAGAATGAGGAGCTTGACTAAATCATTTCACTTGTGGTTTGGAAATAACTGTCCACATAAGATTAATCCAGCCATTTGATTTTTACTTCTCCACACTGACCTCAGAGACCAACTCTGCCCAACGGCAATACGTTTTCAAGTTATTTTATATGAGCGATTTTATATTCGGACAAATGGTGGAAAAGTGCAAGATATTGGAAAGTAAATAGGGTACAAAAAACATATTTCAACTGCAGTTCCCCAGATCCTTAAAGTAGAGTATTACACACGTTTAAGCCTCAAGATCATCTCTGATTTGCTACTTTGATGAGATCATTCACAAAAACATTATGACAAAAATGGAGTGAAATTATTGTAAATTGTAACCAATGCTTTAACCTCTTAAAATCTGGTTTAAAACATTAGCTACCGAGTAAAATATGGAGTTTCAAGAATGTTTGAGCGTCAAGTCAGGTGCTTTAGAAAGAACATTAGATAAAACAATGTAGATAGCTTTGGAGCTATATATGCAGTATGTGTTATATGCATTCTTGACACACTATACTTCCTTACTTTCTTCCCATCATCTGTTCATTCCTCATTCTCTCCCTCCCTACATCCCTGTGTTCATCTGCGGGGGTGTTTTCTCCATGGGGTCAAGTTCCACAGTGAAGATGAACCGATTACAATAAACAAGAAACCATCTGTAGCTATGTTTGAGTGACTTACATTTAGCAGCAAATGGAAGGGAAAAGGACAGTGAGAAGAATTTAGAGGGTAGAGAAAGATGTACAAAGATAATGGACACCTACAGCTTAATTAGGCCTACTCTCTCTCTCACTCTCCAGTCCCTCTTGAGTGTTATTACTGGGCTATTGTGGGAGGCAGCATGCGTGGATGCACACACATAAGCACACACACACACACACACACACACAATAGAACAAAGATACAGAAATAAAATACAGGCAGAAACATAGAGAGGCCATAAACATACATTGATTAGAATGTTTGTGCGTTTCTGTGTGTGCATGTGGCCTTTTGCGTGAGGAAAGTAACAGAAATAGAAAGCTACACACTTGGAATGCCTGTGCATTTCTCTTTGTACATGCACACAAAGAAAACAAGGAAATTTAAGTAAATAGGAAGTCAAGTGGCTTGTGCCTCTCCGGGAACCATCACCTTATCGTGGTGGAGAGGTTTGTGTGTCCCTATGAACCTGAGGGCTGTGTTGTCTGGAGCTGTGTGCTGCTACACAGGTGGCAGTGAAGGTCAGGGGCCTCGACGGACCAGACCCGGGTCTGGCTCTGGGGACGTGGAATGTCACCTCTCTGTGGGGGAAGGAGCCGGAACTGGTGCGGGAGGTGGAGCGCTACCGGTTAGATCTGGTGGGGCTTACCTCTACACACAGTTTTGGTTCTGGAACCATACTCCTGGATAGGGGTTGGACTCTTTTCTTCTCCGGAGTTGCCCAGGGTGTGAGGCGCCAGGCGGGTGTGGGGATACTCACAAGCCCCCAGCTGAGTGCCGCTGCGTTGGAGTTTACCCCGGTGGACGAGAGGGTCGCCTCCCTACGCCTGTGGGTTGTGGGGGGGAAACTCTGACTGTTGTTTGTGCATATGCACCAAACAAGAGTTTGGAGTATTCGGCCTTCTTGGAGACCTTGACTGGAGTCCTGCATGGGGCTCCAGTGGGGGACTCCATTGTTCTGCTGGGGGACTTCAACGTGCACGTAGGCAATGATGGAGACACATGGAGAGGCGTGATTGGGAGGAACGGCCTCCCTGATCTAAACCAGAGTGGTTGTTTGTTGTTGGACTTCTGTGCTACTCATGGATTGTTTATAACAAACACCATGTTCGAACATAGGGATGCTGTTAAGTGTACTTGGTACCAGAGCACCCTAGAAACAAAGGTCAATGATCAATTTTATAATCGTTTCATCTGATCTGAGGCCATATGTTTTGGACACTCGGGTGAAGAGAGGGGCGGAGCTGTCAACTGATAACCATCTGGTGGTGAGTTGGGTCAGGGGGTGGGGGAAGACTCTGGACAGAACTGGTAAGCCCAAACGGGTAGTGCGGGTAAATTGGGAACGTCTGGAGGAGGCCCCTGTCCGACAGACTTTCAACTCACACCTCCGGCAAAACTTTTCGTGCATCCCTGTGGAGGCTGGGGGCATTGAACCCGAGTGGACAATGTTCAAAGTTTCCATTGCTGAAGCTGCGGTGAGGAGCTGTGGTCTTAGGGTCTTAGGTGCCTCAAGGGGCGGTAACCCACGAACACCGTGGTGGACACCAGTGGTCAAGGAAGCCGTCCGACTGAAGAAGGAATCTTTCCGGGATATGTTATCCCAGAGGACTCCGGAGGCGGTTGCAGGGTACCGAAGGGCCCGAAGGGCCCAAAGGGCTGCAGCCTCTGCCGTGAAAGAAGCAAAGCAGCGGGTGTGGGAGAAGTTTGGAAAAGACATGGACTTTCGGTCGGCACCAAGGAGCTTCTGGAAAACTGTTCGCCACCTCAGGAGGGGGAAGCGGGGAACCATCCAAGATGTGTACAGTAAGGATGGGACACTGTTGACCTCAACTGAGGAGGTAATAGGGTGGTGGAAGGAGCACTTTGAGGAACTCCTGAATCCAACTAATACGCCCTCTATGTTAGAGGCAGAGCTGGAGGATGATGGGGGATCACTGTCAATTTCCCAGGTGGAAGTCACTGATGTAGTCAAACAACTCCACAGTGGCAAAGCCCCTGGGATTGATGAGATCCGTCCAGAAATGCTCAAGACTCTGGGTGTGGAGGGGCTGTCCTGGTTGACACGCCTCTTCAACATTGCGTAGAAGTCTGGGACAGTGCCAAAGGAGTGGCAGACCGGGGTGGTGGTTCCCCTTTTTATAAAGCGGGACCAGAGGGTGTGTGCCAATTACATGGGTATCACACTTCTCAGCCTCCCTGGTAAAGTCTACTCCAAGGTGCTGGAAAGGAGGGTTCGGCCGATAGTCGAATCTCAGATTGAAGAGCATCAATGCGGATTCCGTCCTGGTCGTGGAACAACGGACCAGCTCTTCACTCTTGCAAGGATCCTGGAGGGAGCCTGGGAGTATGCCCAACCGGTCTACATGTGTTTTGTGGATCTGGAAAAGGCGTATGACCGGGTCCCCCGGGAGATACTGTGGGAGGTGCTGCGGGAGTATGGGGTGAGGGGTTCTCTTCTCAGGGCCATCCGATCTCTGTACGACCAAAGTGAGAGCTGTGTCCGGGTTCTCGGCGGTAAGTCGGACTCATTTCAGGTGAGGGTTGGCCTCCGCCAGGGCTGCGCTTTGTCACCAATCCTGTTTGTAACATTTATGGACAGGATATTGAGGCGTAGTTGGGGTGGGGAGGGGTTGCGGTTCGCTGGGCTGGGGATCTCATTGCTGCTCTTTGCAGATGATGTGGTCCTGATGGCCTCATCGGCCTGCAACCTTCAGCACTCACTGGATCGGTTCGCAGCCGAGTGTGAAGCGGTTGGGATGAGGATCAGCACCTCTAAATCTGAGGCCATGGTTCTCAGCAGGAAACCAATGGAGTGCCCACTCCAGGTAGGGAATGAGTCCTTACCCCAAGTGAAGGAGTTCAAGTACCATGGGGTTTTGTTCGCGAGTGAGGGGACAATGGAGCGGGAGATTGGTCGGAGAATCGGGGCAGAGGGTGCGGTATTACATTCAATTTATCGCACCGTTGTGACGAAAAGAGAGCTGAGCCAGAAGGCAAAGCTCTCGATCTACCGGTCAGTTTTCGTTCCTACCCTCACCTATGGTCATGAAGGCTGGGTCATGACCGAAAGAACGAGATCCAGGGTACAAGCGGCCGAAATGAGTTTCCTCAGGAGGGTGGCTGGCGTCTCCCTTAGAGATAGGGTGAGAAGCTCAGTCATCCGTGAGGAGCTCGGAGAGAGCCGCTGCTCCCTTCGTCCGAAAGAGAGCCAGTTGAGGTGGTTCGGGCATCTGGGCGCCTCCCTAGGGAGGTGTTCCAGGCACGTCCAGCTGGGAGGAGGCCTCGGGGAAGACCCAGGACTAGGTGGAGGGATTATATCTCCAACCTGGCCTGGGAACGCCTCGGGATCCCCCAGTCAGAGCTGGTTAATGTTGCTCGGGAAAGGGAAGTTTGGGGTCCCCTGCTGGAGCTGCTCCCCCCGTGACCCGACACCGGATAAGCGGACGAAGATGGATGGATGGATGGATGGAAGTGGCTTGTCTCATGATGTCAGGACACTCATCTTTGACCTTTTCCTTCTCTCTGCACCTTTGAGCAGCAGGCAAAAAAACCTTTCATTTTTCTCATTACGACTTCTGCCTGTCAGCAACTTACTTTTCATGTTAGTCCTTTAAAATTGAGGAATCAGTGGGACGGCCTCTAGCTCACCCAGTACGAGCGTTCGCCCCACGTAGGCTGAGTCCTGCAGTGGCGCGTGTTCGAATCCGACCTGCTGACCTTTGCTGCGTGTCATCCCCCATCTCAACCCCCTTTCATGCCTATCCACTGTCTCTATGGAATAAAGGGAAAATCCCCCAAAAAATTATCTTAAAAAAATTGAGGAATCAGTAAAAACACAAAACATAGGCTAAGTGTCTTCACAGTGCACAATAACTAAAAAACGGGTGCTGGAGGTAATGAACACATATCTGCATATGAATGCAGCATCTGTAGGCAACAGGACAATATTTTGGCAGCCAATGGGTTCTGAGATTGCTGGAGGAATGGAATCATTTTCTATATATAAAACATTTTAAATTTTACAAGTTATGACATTATCGTTTGCGCATAATTTCACACGGGATATCAGAGTAAAAACAGCTGATTACCAGTCCGTCAGGATGAATGACCTCTGTCATTAGTGGGAATAGAAGGATGACCAATGAATATTTATGACCTAACACCACAATCTGTATGGAAAGTGAACAGCTACTCATTTGCATGTGAGAAAGATTTAATTAATCATATAGGTTTCTTAAAGCTTCCATCTGTGTTGGAAAAGGTAGGAGGAAAAAAACAAAACAAACATTTAGCCATTTGAGTCTGATGTCTGACCAGCGGGGAAAAGATGTTTCTTTGGGAATTTCTCTTCACAGTCGATTTTGTTGAGCTACCAGACAGTAGTAAGTAAACAATATGTACTACCACAGAATATGTTGTACAAAACATACCTGCATAATTACTTACTGATGAAGAAAGAAGAAAAAATGCACACAAAAGGATGATTAAACTTCCCTCACTCTGCTCCCAGACAGTCTCCTTTAATTTATTTTTAAATATCAGCTTCATTTAACGAAGCAACCGCAGCAGGCACAGTGCAACAGTCCAGAGTACAACCCCATCATTTAACCCACATCTTTACGAATCTTGACCTAAAACTAAACATGTTTTAGATGTGAGAACTGGTCAGCATGGTAGCAAATGGTAAAACATCAATAGGTTTAAAACAGGTTTTAACATTAAACAACTACAAGACACGCACACCCACGCACGCACATACGCAGATAGGCAGGCACACACACACACACACATACACACACAGTGAACAGTGAGCAGAGGGCTGTTCCACACTTGTGCTTCTGAACGGTCCATGAGGAGAAAACCCACTGACAAACAAGCAGAAAACGAGTGCAAACATCTGTGACTCTCACTTCCCCTATTCTTTCTATTCTTCTGCTCTTCTCTCACTCCTTCCCTCTGCCACTCCATAGACACACCTCTCTTTGCTATCATTGGCAAATGGATCCCTGAGGGAATGGATGATTGAAAAGTGTGCTGCGATAACAAGCACACACATACACGCAAACCCACGCACTCGCAAACACATACACAGATGATTGGCAGGCATGACATCAGTTTGTGACACTCCAATGACTTCCTGTCATGATGTTTGATTGGCAGCTGGTGGGTCCTCCCCCCCCCTTTCAAGCATGTGCTCTCTAATTATGAAACAATGACATGCATTGTCTGGTCAAAAGACAGGGTTTTACCTGCATAAAGAGCTGGGAACAGTCAGAAGTATCTTTTAAACTGGGTTTTTTCTATGTATTTATTTTTCTTTATGTCCCTTTATTTTGTAACTAGTTAAGTTTATTTCCTATTTGTCCTCTTGCTACATGTGTCAACATTGTTGCACTGCTAAATAGTGTTACATACTGTTTCTATGATGCCTTACTATAAGGATTATCTTGTTCTTAGAATAATGAGAAGGGGGAAAATAGATATACTTGCTAAATGGCAATGGCCAGTAAAAGCACCCCATTGTCAAGATGGGCTAATGGGCCCAACAATGGAGCACTTTAAGTCAAATAGGGGTGACGCATTATGGTCAGCTGGCGAGAAGGAGAAGAGAAAGAAGGAAGAAAAGAGGCAAATACAGGAGAGAGTGTAATTATAGTCATCAACGATAGGTAAAGAACGAGACCGTACTCAATGTTCAAAGAAAATGATTGTGCTCTAATTGCATTCTCCAATTATGTTGCTCTTTGAGTTTTAAGTTTTGCTCCAAACAATACCTTCTGACATTTTCTTATGAAAGTAGATCATTCAGCGGACAGTTAGCAGACATATATACACATGGACGCACACATACATACAGAAACCAGAGCAACGGAGGCTAGATGGAGATGAGTACAGTGGTGCACGATTACAACCAAGCAGGCAACAATGCATTTATTATCATATATTCTCATTCTCACAAATTCACACAATATTAAATCTGAAAGTGAACAGCATGCATACATACTTTATAACACACAATCACATAAACATGACGCACTGGCAGTGCCTGTCCCTTTTTGGTTCTAGTAGACCTTGTACATTCCCAGTCTCACCTCATAGATTACCATATTTGCATTTTTACAGACTGTCTCTTTTACAACCAGCACATAAAAAACACACACACACACACACACACACACACACACACACACACACACACACACACACACACACCACTTCGTCTGAGGAAGATTCACAGCAACCATGGCCAAGTATATGACAACCAACTGACTGTGTGACCAATCATGTTTCATCACCACATGATTATTCATGACGGTATAATGGTTACCGCTCACGCTCACGCTCACGCTCACACAAACACACACACACACACACACACACACACACACACACACACACACACACACACACAGATGATTGGCAGATCTGATTGGCAGGTGGCAGCAGTTCAGATGACAGAGTGCCAGAGCCAGCTGTCCACTTTAAAGGGCATTTTAAACAAACATTCACAGTCTGACTTTAATCTCTGGGTGACCAATGTGAATAGCACATTGCAGTAATAATATTTAACTTGTCTACACCTCTACAGCATTTCTTCATTTATGTGAAGAACTTAATTGTAAGTCAGCCTTTTTGGCAATTACCATTTTGTTTGGGAAAACCTGTGACTTCTACAGAACAATAAGAGAGTGTCGAGTGACGATCGGAATGTTATAGCAACAATGACATTGTGGGCCCTATCTTGCACTCAGCGCAATTGACTTTGTACACCGACGCATGTATCATTCCTATTTTGCACCCAACGCACAGCGGACTTTTCCCTCCACAGACTCACGTCGGTAAATTAGCGAATGAAGCTCCCGGGGACGGTTCAGCAAAAAGAGGAGGCGTGTTCCGCCGCAAACGTTCCCTAGTGCTATTTTGCAGTTTCAGAAAACTATTCTGCCACTGACCAGGAAAAACCTGGTCTAAAGTCAGTGGCGCGTTATTCAGATGCTATTTTGAGGGTGCATGTTTGGCCGTAATGTAGAGTGTGCACAACGTGCATACACTTTGTTTCTCTCATCTCACGGATGTATTCTATATTTACATTTTGTCAAAAAGAAAAATCAATAGCAAACGTCGGTTTCCTCGGCTGTGAACCGCTCCTGGCGTGCGCCCATGGATGTATAAGAGCTTGCGCCTAGCAAATCCGCCATTATAATAGAAATCCGCCATGGAACAAGCACGCCTGCTTTTAAAGGGAATGTGAGATAACGCCCTGATTGGTTTACTGCACGTTACGCCCAAACCACACCTATGAGTAATGTAGCTACTTCCGACCAACCCATTTTAGACTTGCGTCGGGCGCAAGAGTCATTTATCCCGCCGGTACAATGGCAACAGCGAGATCCCCCCACAAAGCTACTTGCGTTTGCCGTTTGATACTTGCGTTTCAGATCGTTAAAATACGGCCCTGTGTGTCTTTGCAGCTGGATCAAAGAAATATATAGTAGTATAGAGGTAAAGAGATCTAGTTTGTCAAATGTGTGAACCATCCAATAGTACATTTACTACTGTAGAACCAGACACCTTGGAGTAAGGTTGAGTATCTCATACCAGCTCTCCTTCAGACCATTAGGCCAATCAAAGCTGGCCTTAGATGAATATGACAAATCAGCAGCACAGCCTAGACTGAACTTTACTGAATAGCTCCAATTTGCCTTCTCAGTCTACCTCCATTACATGCAATCAAATGCAGATAGGGAGCTGGAGCTGGAGGGAGCAGACCGAGAGCAAAAATTGGAATGATGCAAAGATTACGGGGATGGGGTGTGAAGGGGGAGGTAGAGAGGTTACTGAAATATGGCTCGAAAGAGGGGGAGGAGAGAAAGGCTGAGATTATCACTGGGCTCAAATCAAGGCCCTCTTATGGTGACCAGAGATGAAGAGTAGAAGAAAGGTCTAAAATATCCTCAGGTGTATTATATGGTTTCTTAAGGCACTTAAGGCAAGACATGGGGGAATTAGTGGTTAGATGAAAGGATGGATGGAAGGATAGGTGCATAGAGGTAAGGATTGGTTATGTTAAACTGGAGATATTCTTGGGTGTGCTGCGTAGGTTGTCCAGGCCATAATAACACGTGGTAGATCGGCAGAAGAGAGATGGATGAACATAGAAAGAAGGGGTTGGGCGTAACCTTCCCTGAACTCTGAAGCAGTTAAAACATTGCTAAGATGGTAAGACAGAGTGATAGAGTGAAGGAGGTAAAAGAAGAAGACATCTTTAGGTGTGTCATGTATTGCCTTGGAGCTGTAATGGAAAAAAGCAATAGGGAACTGTAAGAAAGACGGAGGCGGAGATGGTATGATTGAGATCCTCAGGTGTGTAATCTGTGCATTTATAGGAATATACTGTATCACATTGTGCCACAAATGATCCATGGTTATACAAATAGCTTGCACATTGGAACATGTTAAAACCACATATGGCAAGAATGAGTCAAAAAGTATAAATCTATGATTGTGTTTGAATGTCATGCAGGAATTTCTATGCTGCATACTTGGTACTTAGTAATCAGGGTTTCTGCAGGTTTTACCAAGTCAAATTGAAGACTTTTTACAATCTTTTTAAGACCTTTATGAATTAAATTAAAGACCTATATCACAACATAAAAGTACAACAAAATGCAGAGTCACAAACGCACTTGCAAAGTAAATAAATGTATTCAAAATGAATAAAAGCGACACAAGAAAGAACTACAACACCACAGAATAAAAAAATAAAACATTTCAATGAGCATTAGAGGTAACGTTACATGGACGTAGGAAAATTAAATTATTTAAGACACAATACTTCAGCGAATTTAATACTTTTTAAGGCCTAAAATTTGGATTTTGAAATTTTACTTTTTTAGACTTTTTAAGACCCCACGGAAACCCTGGTAATGGACCTTTTTTATTTTCAGGTAGTGTTAAACTGCGGTTAAATCAAACGTTTGGAAATTATATTATGTCAACTTTCATTTATTCGCTCAATGAAATGGAGGTGAACAGGATTTCATTTGTGATGCTCCAAGTACTGCAAAATTAAATTGAAAAAAAGTTTCTTAATAGAAAAGCTTTACCTGGAATAATCCACAGACCTTGCTATGGATGGTTTTCGCAATTTTTTTATCACTCGTAGAAAACAGTTTTCAATGAAAACAGGGGCGTTCTTTGATGTGGCAAGGTCTCTCTTTCCTTTGTGGCTTGAGAAATTACATTATAAAGCTAAATATATGCTATTTAAAAATGTAGGACTCAAAAGGCCATGTAATGAAACTGCCACTGATTCATACAACACAAAGTTGCATATTATGCAATGATGGGTTGAAGTGGCTACTTTCACCTCAATAGGAACTGACAAAGATGAAGGTAGGTAGATAAGCAGGTAGGTAGGTCTGCCATTAAAGTAAAACTACCAATAAAATAAGTGGGTGAAGAATGAAGGAACATACTGTACAGTACACACCACAACCCTCTGGGCCCTATCTTGCACCCAGCGCAATTGCCTTTGTACACCGACGCATGTATCATTCGTATTTTGCACCCGACGCACAGCGGACTTTTCCCTCCACAGACGCATGTCGGTACATTAGGGAACGTATTTGCGCTCATGGGAGGAGGAAGGGGCACAACAGGAGCAGATGGTGCGTTTGGAGGCCCATGCTCCATGGCTGCAGCAATCCTCTTTAGGATTACTGCGCCCGAGAGGAGCAGCAACATTGCCACCCGGTCAAGACGGGCATTTATTACTTTGCCGCATCCCGGACAGCTCCCGCTGGCGTGCGCCAGGCAAATCCGCTGTCATAATAGCAATCCGCCATGGAACAAGCGCGCCTGCTCTTAAAGGGAATGTGAGATGACGCTCTGATTGGTTTGTTGCACGTTACACCCAAACCACACCTAGCTACTTCAGACCAACCCATTTTAGATTTGCGTTGGGCGCAAGACTCATTTATCCCGCCGGTATAATAGCAACAGCGCCAGAGATCCACCCACAAAGCTACTTGCGTTTCACGTTTGATACTTGCGTTTCAGATCATTAAAATAGGGCCTTCTATCTCTCCAGCCTTTCTTGTCAAAACTTATTTGACATAATCAAACAGGCTTAGGTATAAAGAGCCATTTACACACTTAACTGCATGACAAAAACAGCTTTTTAACATCATAAAAGGAATGTCTGCTCCCCATAACTCCCCTTACTAATGACTAATTACTATAGGTATGAGAAAGTGAAAGCACACTGAAGTGGGAATGAGGAAAACAAGGTGGAACTGAGGTTAAGAAAAAGGTGGAGCCTTTCAAAGAAAATAGCACTGAACCTATTCAATCAAGAAACATTATTCTAATTGCCTAATATTTCACTTTAAATAACATGCAATTGTGAGATATAATCTCTGTGATAACATCGGACTTTGAAATCTGGTGTTTTTCTGTGTTCAGGTTCACACAGACTGCTTTTGTGAGTGTATTTTGAAAAGGCTGTGGCTGAACTTTTGGAATCAAATTGCATGCAAGTGTTTTTCTTAAGATCTGTATCTATGTAATGTCCATGTGAAATCCCATTTCAGAAACAACCACAGTGGAAAAAAAACTGGATGTTAGGTAGCAATTTAGGTAGAAAGTACAAATTGTTCATTGAAACATTTTGCCCCATTCATGCTGTGTGTAGTCTACCTAAATGCCTCATTCACACTGAGAGATATAATGTTAAAGTTAATCACATGAAATAGTTCTGACAGGTAATTTTCAGCGGCTCTAAAGGAAATTGGGGCACCGCTCTTAGAGTGGTCTTTGTGTGTCTGTGAGCATGTGATAGTGTTTCATGAGGGGGGAAAAGACCTCTGTGTTCATGTTTAAAGGGTTATATTTGTCAGATACAGTGTGAATGCATGAGGTGTGCAGAGAGAGATTGTGCTAATTGATGTGTCCCTATTGACAGAATGAGGTAACTGTGGATGAAGGACTCCATTAATCTGATTTTCTGACTTTAAACAAAGGCAGGATTTTTGTCAAATACACACAAGTTATTGCAGTAATACAAAGGGCATATCATCTAACCAGTGAGTTATGTGTCACTGTAGACATTAGCAACTGAAGACAGACTATATTAAAGAAAGAGTAAGACATATGGTACGCCTGTACCAAATATATTTTTTGTTTGTACCTTTGCATTATATTATAGTTATATTCAAATTTCAAATGTGTAGAAAGCACGCGACTATGGATTCCATATGACGCAAACATTGTTGTTCATCACTTAAAAGGTTGCTTTCCAGCTTACAAAATGACTGTACACTCCAACACACACTAACACTGTAAGCTGAAAATCGTTTAAGACCTCACATAGTGGATAGAAGTGATTTTACCAGCTAGCGCGGGTAATGTATCGGCCATTCTGCATATACACACATAAAGACATAAATAGATGTATGACCACAAAAATAATCATCTCACTTGCTGCTCTTTCAAACACACGCGCACACACACACACACCCACACACACACACACAGTTACTTACCTCAGCAGGCCAAAGCCTATTTTCTTGCTCTTTTTCTCTGTGTCCTCAGGCTCCTCTGCTTTCTTTTTCCCTTTCTCTTTTACTTTCCCCTTGTTCTTTTCCTTCTTCTTTGTTTTTGGTTTCTTTTTCTTGTCTTTTTTGCCTTTTTCCTCTGTTCGATCCTCCACTCCCTGGCGAGATGAACTACTTGCCGGGGTGTCCCGGCCTGAACTCTGCTCCGAACCATCATCTATAGGGAATAGATGAAGAAAAAGAGAAAGATGGGGATTAGAGGGATGGGGGCACTGCTACTTCTGCTACTTGGGTGGAATGATTTGCTCGCAGCACCTGAGAAGCCCCGTGGTGAGGAGCAGAGAGTAACAACGTTGCTTTTCAGGTGCTGCGCTAATCACTCCGCCCAAGTAGCAGTGCTTTGCCTTCTGAGAATATAGTTCCCAGTTTGTATATGGTTAGAAGATGGCTGTGTCACATGTGACCTTGTTATTTGTACACGCATTGACTATACAAATCACAACATGTAAATAGGAACATGTTGGGAGCAGTAAGCTAGATGGAGCCAGTTACCTCCATGATCTGTGCTAAGCTAGGTTAGCGGTGGGTGCGTCAGACAGAGTTATGACACGCATGGAGATGAGAAGGGTATGTATGGACTTATCTAACTCTGGGGGATACGGTGAATAAGACAAAGTCCCAATAAGTCGGCGTGTTCCTTTAAAATGAAGTTATAAAGTCTTTGTAAAACAGGATTATCAATAAGCTGCTTAATGGAAGTGCTAAACTTAGTGAAAGCTTCATCAGTGAAATCCTGATTAAAAGTAGTTACTCTCATAAAACCAACCAATTCCACCTTTAATTATTGACATCTTTCTTTGCCTTGTGTCCAAAGCAAGTCACTTTTTTGCCAGTTTGATGCAAACAGGCACACCAGATTAATGTATCATTATTTTGTATTTACATAAAACTGATTCATCAGCATTGTCAAGAACCATCGTTGTGACGTAATTTTCAAGTTAACATGAAGAAGAAGTCAGTTCTGTAAAGAGTGGATTCCAGTGGTACATAGCAATGGAGTTTAGGCACTTACTGTAGCTACAGTAATGCTCTTCATAGCAGTAAAACCAAGACTAATTTGCCAAATCTCACAGCATAACACAATACAGTGAAGAGACCACATATCAGGATATAACACTAGCACGCATACAAACAAAAAGAAACAACAATGTACATATCTCCACAAATGAACAGCCCACATACACACAGGCACATAACGTTAAACTTTCTTTACTCAACATCTCCATAACAAATGTATTAACTTTACAGTGAATAAATTAACTCTTAGAAATGAGAAAGTCAAAATGTTCAAAGAGTAAACTGTGATGCCTCATTAAGTCTTCGACAGACTGGAGGCCTGGCCTTGAATTACAATGATCACACTCTCTCTCACACACACACACACACACACACACACACACACACACACACACACACACACACACACACACACACACACACACACACACACACACACACACAGACACACAGCCCTTGTCAGATTTTATTATAAGATACCCAAACCAAATTAGTTACTTTGTGTGGATATTCACTTCAGACTTAATTACAAAGAATGTCTAGCAACTAAATGTAATTGTAATTGTGTGTGTATGCGTGTATGCGTGTGTGCGTGTGTGCGTGTGTGTGTGTGTGTGTGTGTGTCTGTCTGTAGATTCACGGCTTCATGCTTGTGCAGGATCTGGTTAGTCTTCCCCTAAGACTTTCAAAACTAAAAATGATCACAGCAGATATCCCTATAACATTTTCTTTGTCATCGTGTGTGTACACTAAACTAGTCTGTCAGCGCAAAAACATATAGTTGTTGTTACAATAAGAGTTAGAGTTTAAACACTCGTTATTAAAAAGACCAAGCCTCATTCACGAATACTTTTATTTTCACTCAAATTTGTTGTAAAAAGAAAAAAAGAAAAAACTTCTAAGTCAGGATAACCTTACATCTGTTTCACAAAATGAATGCAGACCCCTGGTTTGTTCTGACTCACATGTTAAATTTGGTTGAAATTGGAACTGGGCTATTTCTTCTACTACACTAAACACTTTCTTTGAATATTAAAGATTTTGTACTTCAGTCAGCCATGTCAGGTGAGTTTTATTTACTATTCCATGGCATAGAACCCACCGCAAACCAGCATAATATGTATTTGTTCTGTTTATGACTTGATTGTAGGGATGGTTTGTGCAAAAGGCGAGGGATAAGTATAAAACAACGAAAGAGACAAAGAGATACAAATGAATCATAAGTAAGGTAACACATGAACAAAAGAAAGAGAATGACAGAAACAACTATTTAGCACTATAATCCATCCCAGCTGACATCAAAGCCAATGACTCAAAGCCTCTGTAAAATAGTCCCTCTTGACAACTAAATTCACTGGAAACTGTGAAGCACTGTGGTATTAGCTGGATTCAGCTCAGGATTCCCCACAATACATCAGCTAAACATGAACACTGACTAAATATTCACTGTGCACATATACTGTCAGAATGTTAGCAGTTTGCCTTCCTGATCACCAGTAGTATATAGTTAAAAAACTGCTAATACAACTTATAATCTGACAGATAGCAGTTGATATGCATTTATTTGAAACTGAAGTAAAGATATAATTTAAGCCCAAGCAAAAGTGAACACTTGTAGAGAGAGACAAACATAGAAGGAAAGAGAGAGAGGTCTTGATTGAGTGCGCTTCAGAGAACTGTTCCCTGTCAATTAACAACAGCTCTCAAAGTGTTGAACATTTAGAAAGATGGTGACAGATGTGGCCACTGTGTGTGTGCGGTGTTGACATGCCCTATTAGTCCTATCCTGTGTGAATGTAGTGATCTGAAACAGCCTGACTCATTACTCTAGTGGTGACTGAGAAGAGCATGCTGCTAATAACACAGCTGGGAATTGAACTGCACCTCCCGGTGGAACAAACCAAGGAACTACCATTTAGCTCCAGGATCAATATTTATAGCTAAATCTGAACGGAATCACATTTTGTGAGGCAATGCTGCTGCTTAGCTTCATATGTGTTGAACCTTTTGATGCATAATGTTCTTCTGGGTAGTTCTTTCCTAAACTCATACGAATTGACAACAGCAAACCTAAACTGTGCTGAGCTCACTAGCGGATTTTCAAAATAGTAGAGGAGGTTGTTATTGGGGAGCACACTGAAAATGGAAGCAAGCCATGAGTATTCATCATTCATCATTGTCATGTAAACAAAACCTGTCTAGAAGGAACTGAAGATGTATGTAAACCATTAGGTATGAGTTATACATTGCATGTATGTGCATGACATTACTGATAGGGATGTAGCCAAAAGTGCAACGCATTTGAAAGTATCATTGTGATCCAGTGTTGAAACAACCTTAAACCTTAAAACAGCAGAAGAATTGTCAACTGTTTCTTCCATATCTATAGAATTTACTGACTGAGTAACTGCAGCTATGCAGCACGAGTCAAAAAACAACAAAAAATACACATTGTCCCCAACTTAACACATTGACACCCTCTCCATCCCTTACCATCGTCATCTTCAGGTGGTCCATCATAGGATTTATCAATAGCTGCTCGGAAGCTCTCGTTGCAGCCTCTTCCTCTGACCATATTTGGGCGAGGTCGATGGAAGGGGAGGAGTTCGTTTTTTCTGTTAACCTCTGACATGGCTGTCTGGAGACTCTCCAAGGAACTGGACTTCTTCAAGCCGAGGGTAGGGCCGAGTTCCACAGGAGTTGATGGAGCTGGGGGGGAGAAAGAGGGAAAGAGATATGTTTCTGGCAGCTTGTTTTGTTTAGCTTGGACTACAGGTGACTTGTTAATTAGACCATCAGAATACCGTATTGGTCCGAATATAAGACAACTAACTTCTAAAAGCAGCCTCCGCGACTTGAACAGCTGAAAGTCTAGACCCCAAATATAAGACGACCCCACTTTTATTTTAGGAAGAAAAAAAAAAAAAAAAAAGTCTTATATTCGGACCAATACGGTAATTAAACTCATGCAGCCAGACATTAATTATCAATATTTTATGGAACAATATATTTCTTTAGTAAACAGGTTATTCAATAGCATCATTATAGTTCTACTAAAATGTATGTGAATGTGTCACTGCTATCAAATATACTGCTACAATCAAAAAACAAACAACCTGATATGCATTTACAAAGTAGGAAGAATCCAATTTTACTCCAGGTCTGATCCAATAGGTTTACCCTGCTGTGCCTTGTTCTGATTGGTTTAAAAAGCCAGTGGAGCCAGAAAGACCATGACATGGCTGAACTCTGGAGAGTAGAGCCAGGAAAAAGAAACCGTGATGTAGTTAACTATGCTGTTGTTGAGTTTGTGATGGATGTGAGGTCTGTTTCACTGTTACTGGTTCTTCATCCATCATCACAAGTATACCGTGAGAGATATTACTGAGGGAGGGAGGGATCCAGCAGAAAGGATGATGAAGAGGAAAGAGGGATGGAATATGAAAACAGAGCAACGGTGGAGGTATTCAGGGGAGAAGGTAAAGATCAGACAGATGAAGCTTTACAGTTTTACAGTATGTAAGGTCCACAACTGGTGTAAAAAAACATGTTTCTGCTTAAAGCAGACTTTCTAGCAAATAATGTGATCCTACTGCAGAAACCCAGCCAAAGCTAATGACATGCTGAGTGCTGAAGTTGGATCAAGTTCAGCCTCAAGCTCACTTGATGTCCCCACCTTTTGTAAGGATTGTAGATTGTAAAACAAAAGAGAGAAAGAAGGTAATGTGTGCTTCTAATTTGGTTTGTCACTGTGTGCCACCTAAAACAGGGAGACACTGATGGTGGGCAAGATGGGGAGAAAAGGGACGGGAGGAGCAATGACAGGCGGAGAGCAAATTAAGTTTCCTCAGGGGAATACCACGGTGGCAGAGAGGGAGACAGAGAAAAATGGGGAAGATGGGAGGGAGGCTGGGCTTGCTGCCAGCTCAAAATACTGGTAATCCTTCCACACTCATAAACACACACACACACACACACACACACACACACACACACACACACATTTTGGATTCCGTGCTGGCTCTGGCTTGTCGATATGATGCCACTGTGATTCATGAGAGCTAAACCTGCATCACTTTAGCTAATGATTCCCTATACACACAACCCCTCTGTGTGGGTCTGTGTGCGCGAGTGTGTGTATGCGTGTTTTTCTCAAAGCATAGGAGATGCAAGGGCTGATGTCCACATATATTTAAACAACCATTAACCAAACAGACACACACACACACACACACACACACACACACAAGAGTAATAACACGCATAGAATTTATGCACATGCATAATGTAAGTCGGCTGCTAGGAGAGGAGATGGACAAGGGCCATATCATGCGACACTCCCATCCATAAACCCAGTCCTCAAGATATTCAGATACATACTGAAGTACACATCAGTGCTATGTGACTAATCTATATATCTGATTCCGTAGCTTTTTTGACACAGCTAAACAGATACACATCTACAGAAGATACGTTTTCTTGTAAGTAGCACGTACTGTTTTTGTTATCGTTCTGTCACAACAAGCCATATACCTCCCACTGTGCACGAATGAATCAAGTCTAGATTAATTCAACACAATAGTAAGAATGTCATTTCGAAACCTTGGTCACTTTGCAATTGTAGAGAGATTTAGAAGAAACCTTTTTAAATTGAATGACAGTGATACTACAGCATTTACACTATGGCAAGTGTTTCTTAGGACAAACCCCAAATTAGTGATGAAAATGTTCTGTATGCTGAAAGATTTAGAAAAAGAGGAAGAACAAGTTAAGGCCATGTAATTAAATTGAAGCCTACTATTTACAACAGTAAAGCCTCCACAGTTTTCAATGTTAAAATCTGCATTCTTCTTTGTATCAAGATCTTTTCTTCTAGCCACCTTCATCACAAATCAAGGTCAAGCTCAGCATTTTTTTATACAGTATATGTCACAGGGTATGATAGGAAATATAACATGTAACACATGTGCATGGAAAAATCTGCATTTGTTATGACTACTGATAATAACTGGCTTAATAACACCCAGAAGCTTAATAGGACTGTGGCCACCAACCTGAAGCAAAATATAGTGCAAACTTTATTAGATCCTTGGCCAAGAGCACAGTGGGGTCTCCGATCTTAGAAAAATATCAAAGCAATGTTTTCTAAGAGAGATAAACCATCTGCAAAAAAAAAAAACTAGGGCTGAGTGGCGTGTATTCTAAAGAATAGATAATCCACTGTTTGAAAACTCTAAGGACCGTGGATTAAAGGTGCCAGTAACATTTGAACCAAGGCCACCAAAAGAAAAGTCAACATGAATTGTCCACGATTTTTGATGTATTGTTCCTTTTATTTATACTCTAATAAACTATTTATTTGCCGACAACATTCTCAAAACACAGGCACCCCCAATCAACCTCACAGTTACAATAATTTCATAATCCAGTATACTTGGGTTCAAAAGACATGCCTAGATTTGTACACATCAAGCAATGCTTTCTGTAGATTAATACATTCCATATAAAAATATGCATGTGATGTTCCTCATTTAAATTCAGTGTAAGCAGGCAGGGTCAAAGTTCACTGGGGATTTACAAAGTTTGAGGGCAATTGCAGTCAGTTTAAGAAGACAGAACACAGAAGAGCACACAGCATGTACACAGACTGTGACCTCGGTCCAAACGTTTCTGTTTGCAGAGGGCTGGATGGTAGGATTAAATAAATAGTATCATAAATAGCTTAGTGGTGTTGGGCTGGACTGGGTTATCAGGGATGGAACAGCACACACACACATATAGACATACAGATATATGAATACAAGCACACAGACACTGGGTGAAGAACATGCATCCATGTACTCTAACACGCACGCACGCACGCACACACGCACACACACACACACACACAAAATTATTTTGCTGTGAGTAGCAGGATTTGTGTCATAAATGTAATTACTGCTGTCCAACTGTAAGATGATAGAATTAAGCTGCTTTTAAAGTGAGAGAGAGAGAGAGAGAGAGAGAAAGAGGAGGGGGGAGAGAGACAGAGAGAGAGAGAGAGAGAGAGAGAGAGATAAAGGATGACAAGCAAGACAAGAGTAACAAAGTGGTTTGAGGGAGATGATACAAAAGTGGAGGTTTGGCAGAGAAAAACAGAAACTGTAAGAGGATGCTATAGAAAGAGAAACAATGAGACTGGGAGTGAAAGAGAGAGGATGGGAGTGACAACTAGAGAGAGACAGAGAGAGAGAGAATAGGAGAGAAGAATGTAAGTAATACAAAAAATGAAAACAAAACACACAGAGAGAGAGAGAAACGCCAAGCTGTCCCAAGGCTATTCTGTTGGCAGGAAGGCAATGGGCTACTTTGAAAGTCAAAATTTCACCAAGGAGCAGCTTGGCAGCAGGCTGCAGCAACAAAGCCAGCAGATTCAACAACAGCACCAACTTCAAGTACACCAAGGCACACTTTAGAAGCTCTCATAAGGAGATGCAACTCAATTTCTCATTGCTATTTTTACATTATACACACCCAGAACCTGTTTTTTTTTTCTCAGTGGGGAGAGAATTTGACTTCTCTCACGCGTCCCATCAGTGGAAGTTCAATCGTGCTCTCCAACATAGAGTTTGAGGAAAAAATGCTAAATCACAGCCGCAATACTTCACCATCCAACCCAGCTGCTATAGCAGGATATACTGTGTTAAAGAAAACCGCATTGTGAAACCATCAATCAGTCAATGTTTCACGCGACATATACTTATGTATACATAAGTATACATGGCTCTTAAATTGTGTATGTATTTACATGTCTATGTATGTATATTTGCAGTGACATGGCTGTAAAGGGAAGCTCATTCCTGTAAGCAACATTTTCTTATATTATTATTTGTGTATGTTATGTGGTTCTATCTCCCAGCAGATGAAATGAGGTTTTTGCTATCCCACAGGGCTCCATAATAAGTGAATGGACGACATAAACTGTAAAAATAAATAAACCGTGACATCATCCTCAGCCACGTCAGTATTTACCGGTTCCCGCTGAGTTTAATCAAACAGCAACAGCAACAGCTAAGAATAAATACTAAGATATTATAATGCAAATATCCCGTAACAACAATGTACCGGGCCAAATTACCAACAGTAGTGTAGTAATGTGTAGTCTTTAAGCAAGGTAATACATTTTAAAGGGGAACAACGCCCATTTTCAAAAATATTCCTAAACAGGAACACCTCAAATCCAAAAAATCCAAAAACTAGAGTGCTAAAACTCAAATGTGTCATGTGTGTCATTAAGTATAAAGTTAGAACTGCTCCGTTGACATTGAAATGGGAAAGATGTTATAGATGACACTGAGAGCCTCCAGGGAAATGTATAAGGGTACATGTTCTGTTTCTCAACTGAGAACAATACAGGAAAATAAGAGAGATAACTAAATCTGTCTCCAATTCATTGTCTATGGAGCAGCTCCACACTTTATACTTGATGACACATTGAAGTTTGAGACTTACTTTTCTTGTGTATGGCTTCGAGATAGAGTAGCTTATGTTCACATTTATTAATTGAACTTTCCTAGGCCATGGGAATAACATATTGGAATTCTTCATTTAGGTGGTGTTCCCCTTTAAAGGGGAACACCACCTAACGTGTGTAACGTGTGTAACATGTTTAATTGTTCATTATCAAAATCTGTGTTGCCCGTTCACAAACTTGTCTTTTCATGAAGATTTACCACCACCATCAATTCCAAGTATTCCTATTGGCTTGGAATTTTACATTTGCATTCGCATGACCTGGGGTAGACGCTCCATATTTATACCATCTTGAAATATGTTAGCTGGTAATGGACATACAGGACATACTGCTCCTCCTTTCGCGTTTTTGCTGTCACATGATAAACTCACAAGTGCTGCTAATGCTGCTAATGGGTATCGTAGCTTCCCGGCCCCGGCAAGTTTGAAGAAGGAAACATGGAGGACCACACATATTCAAAATCCAAATTTCAGGAACAGGAGTCTTTTTCTTTGCCCAGAAAAAGAAAAAGGATATTGAAATGAGCAAGAGACTGGCTTTTTGAAGGGTGAAGGCTATCGTAGCTGTAATACGTACTTTGAACTGCGTGGCATGAGAGAGTTGATTGCGATATATGATCTCAACGCTAGATGGGAGAAATTCCTACACATTGGACCTTCAACTGACACACACAGTGTAAAGTTAAAGAGTATAACCAAAAATAACCATAACAATCACACTGAAAAATTAGAATTAGCCATCATGAAGTTACCTATTTCATTTGCCCTGAGCAATTTAGTCAATACATGTATATTTGTTTGTATCAAATGAAATCAGACTTACAACGTATTTATATTATAGTTTCCTTACTGTGAAACCATTTGAGTGTCCCTTTTGTTTTATCTGCAAGCTGAAGATTCCTGATAACCTACTTTTCAAAATCAACTGTTACTCAAAATGACCTCAGTTCACAGAGAGACCTAACCCTTACCCTGAATTTTATTTTTTATTTTGTGTACAGTGAGAGGAATTTATCATTAGATACAATCATTTTTAATAAAGACCTCTTTTAGTGTCCTGTAGTTTGAGATGTGGACCAGAGTTACAAGAGGCAGTATCTACCTTGTACACAAGCAAGCACACACACTCTTCCAAAATGAATCCATCAAAGGGAATGTAACGGATTAGTTCAGGACAGAAACAAATGGCTCCCCTCTTTCTTTGCCTCTCTCTCTCTCTTGCATCATACAATATAGAGTACAGTACATGTCAGTGATCCGTGTGTGGAGCCTGATAGAAATGAATGGCTCTACCAGCAAGACACGACAGCCCTGACCATCTCCTGATTACTGCTCACCTTTATTGGCTTACTGCGGGAGATGGAGAGGGGTCAAAGGGCATTCAATATACAAGAGAGGCAGCCAAGAGTACACACAAAGACAGTGAAGCGTCAGTGTGTGTGCTACCACATCAGACAGAGAAAAACACATGCACCAGCAAAAGGTATTCAAGATCAAGCGCACACACACACACACACCTTCACACAAAGTAAAGAACAATGGTAAAAATGATGGAAAAGCAGGGATTGCTTAATTCAGCTGTTTGAATTCTGTGTCAAAGAACGGTTGTTAAAGGAGAATTCCGGGCAATTTTTACGTTAATCTTGATCGCTAAAAATATGCAAGTACAGTCGATAGAAGAAAAAAAAACGAGCCAAATCGGTCCCCACAACAATCCACGAGCGCCCACTATTCTGGCTATGTCCTCAGACAGCTCATGCCTTCGCGATGAAAACTTGAAGTTTATTCACCCTCAAAAATAGGTAATTGAGTACTGTAGTGGTTATAACCATATCAGTGACTATGTAACTACATGGAAACAGGCCAAATGATGATGAACAGCGAGCGCTGGCTGGATTGTTGTGAGGAGCGGGAGGCGACAAAGGTGGAGGAGGAATCAGAAGCAAGGATGCCGGTCGGGCCTGCTAGTCTGGCTAAGGGAACTACCACACAGATCGCCACTGCCAAGCCTCCTACTCACCAACACCAGATCGATCACACAATCGTGTATTTGTAAACACACGGAACTGCTGCGTGATGATTATCACAGAAGCCTGGTTGAACACACGGCAGCTAGCAGCTAGCAGGGAAAGCTAGCTACCGACAGGATAGAGACAGGGTAGGTGAATTTAAACAATGTCTGAGTTGAAAACATAACTTGTTGTCACGTAAGGGCCCTGTTCATGTGGCACAGACAGTTTAATTGCATTTCGTGTCTGTAAAGAGGCACAAAGGCACTCTAAAACTTGCCCCAACCACTGCCGCTTTAGCTCAGTGGAAGCTCATAGACGTAGCTAGAGCTACTCCGTGTTGACCGCACCGATCCGGCTTGTTTTTTTTTTTCTTCCATCGACTGTACTCGCATATTTATATCGATCAAGATTAACGTAAAAATTGGCCGGAATTCTCCTTTAAGAGATAGCATGTGGTGTTGCAAGTAGCATTTGTACACATGCACAGAGAACCACACAAATAAAAAGGGAACACAGAAAGATGCTCTCCCTGTGACAAATACACATCAGCCTAACAAGGTGGCTTTCAGGTTAAATCCACAGCAAAGTCTGCAAGAGCCAGAGAGATCTGGGAACAATATAAAAGGGGCGAAAAAGAGTGGGGGGAAAAAACGAGAGAGATGGGAGAAATGAAGAGACAATCACAGAGAGCAAGAGGGGGATACAGAAAGATGAGGTTCTCTAAAGACGTAGTTTTGGCAGAGTCTTGTCAGTGTGTGACTGCCGTAGTCAAAGTCAAAGTTCCACTAGGGAGAGATTCAGACAATAGTCCGCACCAGCCTGCCTCAGCATCACACCGGCCCCCTGACACACACACACACACACACACACACACACACACACACACACACACACACACACACACACACACACACACACACACACACACACACACACACACTTTCAGAGAGATGTTGTTCTTTCTAAGCTCCTCTGCCTGTTTGTCAGCCTCTAAGCCTGATGGGCGTTGGCAAGAAAGAGAGTGGCGAGAGAGACAGAAAGCTGGTAGTGGGTTGGAGGAACCACAATACGGCAATACAAATACATTAAAACTGAAAACGACAACAAAGGCAGACAGGCATTTTGGCTGTTGAGTACTTTCATAATACCAGTTTACTGCATGATAAACTTGACTTGGGTGTGTGGCTTTGTGCTTGCGCATGGGAGTTTGTCCTCACAGGTATAGACGAATGAGAATCATTCCACAATAGTATAGCACCTTGGTTGAGCAGACTGGATTGGCTGTAGTGATACATTCGCGCTCCCTCTCTCTCCCCGTCAGAAGTAGCTCGCTCTACCTTCTAGTAACGTTGGACACACCGGTCTTGAGCGAGAGCGAAAAAAGCGTTAACGTGGAACGCTATCACACTTTCGTTTCTCCCCTCATTGGACGAAGTTTGTGGACAGTACTGTGTGCATGCATCAATATGTAAGTCTGATGTCCTGTATACGGGACGATGTTATGCAGGATTTATGAATGTACGTTAGCAACAGTAGGCAAACTCACAAGGGTGCTATTTTATGTGTGAGCTAATATTGCGCATCTGTTCATGTGCTCTGCAAGAGTTTTGTTTCTGTTTAATGAATGTGTTATTCAGTGCAAACATAACCCGAGAATGTAGTTTAAACTCAGTAATGATGGTATGTTAGGTTATTACTGTCACTCTGTTGAAGGCAAACGTCCCACTGTACTGTCGTTACGCAGATCACGGACATCTGATTGACTTTACTGCACCGTACTTAAGTGAAAGTAGGTCAAGTTGTAAAACCTACCAGCAGGGCACCATTTACAGAAGGCATTTAAATGTATGTCTGATTGTTTGATCTGAAGAGATATGAGATATAGTAACATTACCACCCACATGACAATATCATTGTCCATCGCCATGTTTTGTTTTACTGTAAACATTGTCAACTGCCAATTTAGGGGACATCGCCCAACCCTAACTGTAACTGTATTTCACATGTTTCCTCTTCCACAGCTGATTTGATTTATTACTGGAATGACTGAGCTCCTATTTCTCTGTGCCACCACAAAGACGTCAGGCACGTCTGACCACAAAGCCACACACACACACACACACACACACACACACACACACACACACACACACACCAGAATTTCTTATCATTTATTAAATATGTTAGTGTTTATTAATGACAAGTATGATTTTTTTGGGTTTGTATTTTACTGAAACGAGTTTCAAAGATTCGCTCAGCTACACCCTCCACACATGGGAAATGCATTTAGTCACAAAAACACCCGCTCACTTTCAGGAAAGGTTTCCACACATGCATGCACGCACTCATACTCGCACACGCACACACACACACGCTTTGTAATATGGTTTCCCATTTCCGTCACTTTGCATGTCCGATTCTGCAAAATTATAATATAATGTGAAATCTTCCAAGGTTCACATTTTCCACAGGATGATGGAGACTTTCCATTTCCATAACATTACCATAATGGTCATAGTTGTGTGTGTGTGTGTGTGTGTGTGTGTGTGTGTGTGTGTGTGTGTGGTACTGTTGCCCAGTGGTTTCTTGGTGTGGGTAGGGGAAGACCATAGCTGGAAGTGGAAAAAAAAAAAATCATTCCCAGAATTTAAAATCCTCACTTCCCAAGACACCACCCCTCTCTCACCAAAGTCCAGGCAGCTGTCTGTCATCTCAGCGCTGGGTTGTTGGAAGCATTTCAGTTATAAAAATACATTAGAGCTTAGAAAAGGGAGTTGGAAAAAAAACTCACGCTTGCCAGGCACACACTCTCTTTAACAGCTCTCTGGTCTTTGTGGCATTGTAAAACAGAAGAAACATTGACAAGCAACAGGTACAGGGAATAGGCTTGAGTTAAAAAAAAAAAATGTAGTTAAAAATGTCAGGAAATCAAATGGGGAAAATTACATTAAAGGCCCTTAGAGGCTGTACCGGACATTCAACAGGCATATCACTGGGTACAGCACAGCAAAAACTAGAAAGGTTGGGAACTATGGTTAGATCTGGAGATAAAGAAAATAAACAGCTTTCACTTGGCAACATTCAAGTATCACTGCACTCTAAAATGCAGGTCAAATTAGACTCAGTGATAACAGATAATGCAACAGTAAACCAAATGACTCAGTTAAACTTGCTGAAATTGCCACGTTCTCTGTCCCTGTCTAAGATTCCAGTCAATAAAAATAGAGTTAAAGGACGGGTGAACCTTATAAACTATTTCTGTTCTGCAGTATTTGTTCTCGATAGGCGTTTCAAAAACAAGCTGTAGTCCACAGTGCAGCACAATAAAGGGGAGCAAACTAAAGGAAATACTGTCCATCACTTTCATCAATTTGCCCCATATTCCACATCAACAAGGCTTCATTACCAATTAAACAAAACTGGAAAAATGTCACAGTGCCCAAAACTCCCAGGGGGCAATAAAAACCCCTGGGTTCAGGTGTAATTATACATTTCTAATAATTACAAATGTGTTATTTGCACCACCAAAGTACAATAACAAATAAGGCCAGTCCTGCCATATTTCTCAGTTCTATGACCTTGTCTTGTAGAGGCTCCCTGAACATTTACATTTACTGTGTTTTATTGTGCTTACTTGGTGGATATTCCTGAATTTGAAAAACAGCCCCCTTACAGCCACGCTTTATACATTGGCTATATTGTTCATCTCAAACTGCCAGCCGTATTTCCCAAGCTTGCTTTATTTTATTCAGTCAGTTCTGTCAATGAGAAAAAACAAACCAATGCTCTCTAGTTTACTGGAATAAAAAGGGGAAGTCATTGACAATAAGACTGACTCTTTTTACACCTGCAAGCAATTCATAGTTACTCAAGGTCTTTCCATTTTACAGTTTTCTGACAGTGAACAGGGCCATGCAAATGTCAAAATAATAAAAGCTGAAAAAAGCACCAATGGATTCAGTTTGCCTTTTGACAAGCACAAGCTTTGTTTTAGAAATCTACAGAAATATGCAACTAAGACACTAGAGTTGTAGAGTATTTATTTATTTTTTCTTCTCACAAAGCCTTACCTCTCCATGTTTACCGTTTCAATCCCTCTAAAGTAATCCTCTTTTCCTGTGCAAAATGTTCCCCTGTCTTCCTTTTTACATCACTATATCTTGTCCAGAACACATGGAACACTGTCCCAAGTTCCTGCTCATACAGCACACTTTTTGGACTACGGTTACACTTAAGCTCTAAAGCCAGAATGAGAAACTGAGAACGCAAAAGGAAAAAGGACGTTTCCCCCCATTTTTTCAGCTGTTAGAAAAAGAGGGACTTCAGTTTTGATTTATTAGGGGTTCATTCTAATAAACTAAGTGTTAAAGCTCTGCCTTGCATCCTATCTTTTACACTCCTCATATCACCTTGCTTGCTACCTTTGGAATGGTTATGGGCCTAATACCATGTACAGCATAATGTGGAAAAAGCCTGCACTGATTGACAACAACAAAGTGGCAGCGAGAAGGATAGACACACATGGAGTGGAATAAGGCAGAGTGCTCTTACGTTCAAGTAGCTCCAGATGAAATGGGGGAGACTTCAAGGCAAAGTGAAAATAAAAGTTTGACATCAAACTTTTAAAAATAGAAAAAGTGTGTGCAGGCTAAGGTGAGGGGTTTTGAAGGATGATTGATCTGTATTTCCCTGTGCTTTCCTTTTAGATGAGTGTGTCCTCCCTCATTCTATCTTCCTTTCTCGTACCCGTAAAAACAAGCTTGTCTATGTGTTTCTATAAAACAATTTGCAATTGCCTCGCCCTTCTCTTTTCTCTCCAGTCCTTTTGCAAATCTTACTTTCATTTGCACTTCCGACAAATTAAGGAGATATTTCTAGAGGGAGGTAGAGAGGACCAAGTGTACAGGAGACAGAAGAGGCGGGATGCAAGAGGAGAAGTTAAGTGGCATGTAAATGCAACTGGCGATGGGGAAGAGAAAAGGAGGGAATATGGTAAATAGTGACTTCAAACAGAGTGAGGATGGAGAACTTGAAGTGAAAACGTGATTCACGTGAAGTGAAGTGAAGTGATAGAAACAGCAGAGGCTGTTTTGATTGCTCACAGAACAAAAAAATAGAATTCAAACTAGAAGAAACTGTGGCTGTGGACATTTCTTTCTTTTTTTCCTTTTGTTGTGCTTTTGTCGTCATCTTTGGATAACACCCTTCTTTGAGAATTAAGCAGTAATTTTTAAAAAGTGTGTACGTGTTTCAGTGTCTCTCTATACTCTATTGATGCTCATTGATGATGTGCAGGTGTAGGTTGTCTGTTTTTTTCGTTACCTGCAGTGTTTCCAACCAAGGATCCAACGTTGCTTTCATCTGCCACTGAAACAAAAGGAATACATGTTAATACACATATATACACTCACACACTTGCCATTGCTGTATAGATTCCTCCCTTCCCCTTGACTTGACTTCAGCATTTTTACTTTCTTGTTCCTGGCTTGCCAGTAAACCTGCTGTCCACATGTTCCTCATCCCTAAAACCTTTAATCTTATTGAATTTCTTCTTCTCAGCCTCTCCTTCTGTCTCCATCATTCTCTCTTATTCTTACGGTCTTGTTTTACAAGATGGCGGAGTAGCTGAACTTTTTTCCTGTGATGTAAAGTCAGCTTCACTGCTACTGAAGTCATTTTCCTTCCTCCCTTCTCTCTCACTTAATTTGTCATACATCCTCCCTTCTCCCCTTCCTTCCTGTTTTTGCCACCACCCCTCAATCTATCCTTTTCACCTTCTGCCCTTTACCCTCACCTCTCTTTTCAATGTTTTCATTTTTTCTTCGGTTACACAGATTTTATATAGCCGTGTTCTCCTCCCTCTTTCCCTCCTTTGATCACCATTCTCTCAATCATTGCTCCTTGTTGATCCTCCTTTCACTTTCTGCCTCTCCCGCAGTCTTTATTTTGCTTTTTCTCCCTCCTTCCTAAAGCCACAAAGCAGCCCAATGCCAACACATTGACTGGTAGCACTCACACACACACTCACACACACACACACACACACACACACACACACACACACACACACACACACACACACACACACACACACACACACACACACACACACACACACACACACACACACACACACACACACACAGCTTCTCCCAGCACATACTTTTCTAATGAAAACCAAGCCTAAAGTGTAATTCTAGCTGTTTGTGTGTGTGTGTGTGTGTGTGTGTGTGTGTGTGTGTGTCTATGCCTCCTTCAGCAGATCTGTAGATGCCACGTGTGTGACGCACACAGAGGCATGGTATTACAGTAGGTAGGCCACTCAACAGCTGTCACTTTGTCAAAAAATCAAGTTTGAACTAACTTAATTACTAACATGTAATTAATTCTGATTAAAGTGACATTATGTAACTTTTTAATGTTTCTAAAGCTCAGTCAGAGTCATTTTTCATACAATGATCTTAAATTACCTGTGACAGCAAACGAGACTAACAGTGAAAAGAACAATATTTTATATAGTTTTTTAGTAAAGCCTCTGCCCGGTTTGATTTTTCCCGAGCAGTCACAGAATGATTTGCAGCAGGAAGACGGCGCTACAGTAACACATTCTGATGGGTCACAGATTTTTTTGTTACACCGGATAGCCTGTGTTGGCGTGTCTAGCATTTGGTAAAAGCAAGCAGGAGATTTCTTTATATAGACCTAATTGTATTTTAATGTTATTTTACAAGTTATGGCTGATACTGGGGCAGGATCATCACAATAAAGAAGGAAATTAAACGAAGAGCAACTAAAAGCTAAAAGGAAAAGTGACAGATGACGGGTGATAACACGAGTCACACTCGGTCGGGCTATCAACAGATGGAGACAATTACGGAATTGTAAATGATTCAAAACCCACCCGAATTGGCCTTCAGGTATGTAATATGTCTATTTCATTCATAAAATTATTTTACAATGCGCGATGTGGTTGTATGTCAGTAGCCTCCATTAAATTACGTCCTCCTTCCATTTAGCACGGACGTTTTATTCATTTTACTCCGTGTTTGTTTTGGCTTACTATTTTCTATACTATAAATAAAAAAGAACCTGGATAGCCTTATCCCAAACTCAGTTAGAGAACTGACATTCTGTTGATATTTTTGCGGTGAAAGCACCTGAATGAAAATTACGAACAAAACATGACAAGGAGGCGAAGGCAGAAAGAGAGAAAAGATGGAGGACAGTGAAAACCAGAGAGAGAGTTCATAATTTGGAACCAATCTTACTCTTACATTTTTAATTGGGCTGGGTCAGAAAATAAAATCAGGACACATTAAATAAAAATGAAATTATGTAACTGACCCATGAATGAAATGCTGACAATGCTTTCTGTCTCTCTTTCGGTTTGTTTTCCCCCCTATATAAAACTGTTGTGTGTATGTATACACCTTCCTAGCTTCCAGCATCTTTGTCTTGTTTGTGATGTGTGAGCAATCTGTTCTCCTGAACTTTATGCACACAGAGGGCAGGCTGGGAATAAGAGACACATCACATCTAACAGGATTTCAGGCTAGTCCAAAGGGATACGATTTGTCCGCAAAGATGTAAGGTCCGCCCCTCAAAACTATTCCTGGATGTAAAACAACATCTTAACCTTAGCTCAATCTTGTTCCCCTACTGTCAGACACTTGTTCATGAGCTGTTATTACTGCTGCTTGATGGTTTGGCAATGAAAACATGTCATGCCATTCAAGCAATTTAATAGAATGAAATGTGTTTGTAACACATTTCGTAAATATGAATTGTGTAAAAAAAAAAAGGAGATGATGTACAGACATACAATACCAGTCTGTTATTCATATAGAAATGGATGTCTTTGCTATTTAACTAGTCTCCGGCTCTTTTGTCTCACACACACAGACACACAAAGACACACACAGACACACACAGACACACAGACACACACACACACACACACACACAAAAGCTGGCAGTGAAGCCAGCTCGAGGAGGAGGACTGAGGGAAGTGACATTTGAAACAATAAGCTTTTGTTGTGCTGCGCACCAGCCTACACGTATTTCTAAAGTTGACTTTTTAACCATCACTGAAATGTCACTGAACCCTCGCATCAGAATATCAGTAATCAGAGAGCCACAGGTGACAAAGCTGATGTGGAAAGTGGGATGGCATTGGCAGCAGAAGTAGCCTTTCTGGCTTTTGTGTTGTTGTTTTTTTGCATATGTAATAGACCACAAGCGGAATTAAAATCCTGTGACACAAATTTGTGAAACACAAATTCTTATAGTAAGATTAGAGGGCTCTCCAGCCACTGGAGATGTGGATTTCATATAGTACGTGTGTGGTTGTAAAGTATGCAGTGTGTGTCTGCAGAGGTGTCAGTCGGAGAGTGGCTTTGAGGAGCATGCTGTTGGTGCAGCAGCCATGCATCAGCAGTCATATTTTAATTTCCGTGAGGATAAGATGCATGCAGCCGCCATGCAGAGCAGTTAAACCAAAAAAAATCTCCCCACCAGTGTGCTGCTGATTCTGAGTCGTACCCAAGTCCATGCTCTTCGAGGCTTTGACATGCTGGAACTGCCACTGGTCCTGGTTCTGGGTAGGAGACTGGGGCTGAGCAAGGCTAGAGGTGTGAGAGTTTTCCCTGGAAGACATTGATTATACAGTCCGTTAATAGTTTCATTTGCTACTATATAACACTACTGCGTCCACTTTTATCATTTGTTCTGGTTTATCATTCATATGTGCATATCATTCCTATACAAAGAACTCTGGATGGCAACTTTGTAAGACAAAAACATACACTAACACACACCTTTCTTGTAGATAGGAGTGTTGGTTAGTGCTGCGAAACTCTGTTTCATGTCCATACAGCTCCCCCTCCTCTTCCTCGTCCATGTAAGAATAACTCCCATTGGTCACTGAAAAGCAAAAAAGAAAATCCCAAGGATGTGGGAAGTGGAGATATGATCAGAGATGCAAAGATTTCAAATGACCATGGACGTCTATTCTGGAGCAGCTGTAATATTCTCAAATTAATTTTGGTTACAATAAATACCAATACTTCTCCTACAGCAAAACCCATCTCCCCATTGTCCATTCATATGCTAAGCAGGTTTTGAACACCCATTACTACAATACAGTATAATACCCTTCCTTCTCAATTGAGCGTGACACTGATGAGCGTTTTTAGTTGGGGTCTGTGTTTTTCCAGGTCAGAAGAACATCTCCTCTCTCACTCATTGGCTAGCCAGACCCTGTGCTTTTCTAGTGTTTTCGTTTATAGAAAAAAGAACTGTGTGACATAACCTGGATACAGTGTCAGTAAACTACAATTCAGAAAAACAGAGGGTGTTCAGCAGGCTAGCCATTGAATGAGGTAGGATAGAGCCATTCTGACCAATCCAAAAAAAATTAGCCAGCTCTCTTACACACAAACAACAGCACAAGTGTCTGCTCGCAAGTTTTACAGGGTCATGCATAAAGATTGGGACAAACATAATGAGAATATGGATGATGAGAGATAAAGTGGACTATGCTGCAGGAGTGCTTGGAATGTATCTGAGAATATCCCGACACTTTTTTCCCCCAACAGGTGAAAAATGGTCACTCTGTTGCCCCTTTGTTTATCGGTGTTTTAAGCCCCCAACGTCTCCTGGAAGGCACTAGGATTAGGCTATGGTTATTAGGGGTGGGAATCTTTTACCATCTCACGATTCAATTCGATTCCGATTCTTGAGGCCATGATTCGATTCAAAATCGATTTTCGATTCAAAATCGATTTTCGATTCAAAAAGATTCGATTTTATCCATAATGATTTCTAATCGGGTTTCTGATCATGATCTACTCTCATCTGCTTTGCTATACAGAATGACAAACGGAGACATTAAAGTGTCTTTTTCACATTTTAAGTTCAATTCTCAGGGAAGTGCCTTTTATCAAAAACATTGTCTGGTTCTCAATTGTCATTAGTAGCTAGCTATAAAATAAGTTGGAACAAAAATAAAGTGCTTCTTCATAATACAAAATTGTTGAAAATAGATGCATTTCCCAGGAAAGTTACAGTTTACCACAAATATCATGTAACACAACCGGTGAAGACAGAAAAATCTATATTTCTCAGTCAGACTCAGTAACTTAAAGAATAACAAGTTATGAAAATAAAGTGCTTCTTTCAAAATGAAAAATAGTACCCCTAAGCTAAATGTTCATGACAGTGTCTCTTGCAACAATAGAACTGTAAACTGTGCAACTGATTATATGATTTTCAACAAATCATGAAAAAAAACTGGACGTGAACTGTGTCCAAGGTTACTGTCCATTTGCTTCGCTGTGCTGTCACTATATCTTAGAGTTTAGATTCTCTGCCCGAGCCCGAGCCGGGCCTGGCCGTTATTTTCCGCCACTATCCTCGGGCCGGGCCCTTGATCAAGCATTTGTGTTTTTTTTAATCATTACTTTAGCCTAATTGGGTGGGGAGAAAGCTATGCCATAATCAGAACTAGTATCTATAAAGGCTATATTTAGGCCAAAGTAACAAATGTGTCCAAAAAGTTACACAAGTTGGACTACAGTTACAAAATGTAACATGTGTCTTGTGTGGAGTCTCCTCCTCTCGCACACATCACACCGGGGCTGCGGGCTGTATTGTGGAGCTTAAGTGCAACATGGAGCTTGAGGATGTAAAGAAAAAAAGAAAAACAGGAGAATTACCTTTGAGCAAGTTTGGAAGAAAGTTGGAGGTATGGAACAATTTTAAACAAGTCGTGGGAAGTGACAACATATGTGTTGGCTTTGTTGAGTGCATTAAGTGCGGCCACTGTTCGCCTATGACAGCAAATAAAACGGAGAAGTGGATGATGAACAGACACATGAAGCAGGCTCGCCATGGCAGAAAAGATGACAGTCAGCCTTCAACGTCCTCTTTTGTTAGTTCTCCGAGCATAGGCTCCCCCTGAGGGCGAGGCAAGCCCTCCCAGAGAAATAGCCTACGTTGAGTTTTTTTTTTACGTTTCTTCATTCAGATCCATTTGCGATCCGTTCCATTCTGAATAAACAAACGGCGCAGTGTGTCGCTGAGCTCCGGGTGATGCCTAGTAACATGAGCCCACGCATTTGTTGTGCTGCCGAAGTACTTGGTCTTCTATTTGCAAAGCTTGCACACTGTGTGTGTCATGGATTGTCACGAATGTCAGGCATTCGATAAAAACCGAAATGACGCCAAACTTTAGCTTTAAGTGAAGACGGGGCTGGTTGGATCTCCCTCTCATCCATATTTGTTTGTTTTAGTGATTTGCCGCTCACGTTCAAAAACCGGCTGCGTGGTGACGTCCGGACGTCCCGTATAGGCTAGTTACAAAAATGGAGGCGAACAGCCAGCTGATTTTATTTATTTATTAAATCGATTCTTGGACATTTCAGATCGATTCTGAATCGTTGCAAATGAGAATCTAGATTCTTCTGTGAATCAATTTTTTGGCACACCCCTAATGGTTATGGTTAGGGTTAAGATTAGGGTTAGGTGCCTTGAAGTCAACGGTCGCAGCGCTGCCTGGAAGGAGACGTTGGGGGCTTAAAACACCATCGAGCAGCCCCTTTCACACAGCCTGTTCAATGCAGGAATGTTGTGCCGTTATTCATTTGTATGTGTGGTGAAGTAGGGCGTGATGTATTTAATGGAGTTGGCGGTTCAACGTGCTGAAATGCCACCAAAATGTGTGACGATTCCAGAGGCATCGGATAAAAATAAATGCATAAAATGCAGAAGGATTATTTCAAATGAAGTACTCTATTGGTATCAATATGAAGGTACAGGTATTGGTACTGGTATCGTAATTTTTTTAAACAATAGCAGCATTATGGTTCGGTGTAAAAAAGAAAAGACGGCGTGATAGCGAATCTTCTTTACGGCAGAATTGCGGAATCTCTGTGTGAAAGCTGCTTCTGTGTCCAATTGAAATGCCATCAATTAACAGTGACCATCTACAAGTCTGCAGGAGGTGATACTGATATGATACTCAAACAATGGGTGAAGGAAAGCTTTGACCAAACACAGACCACTGTGTTAAATAGTTACTATAGACCTATTCCATACATGTATAAAAAAAAAAAAAAAAAAAAAAGTGTGTTAAACATAAACTCATTTGAGAGCCTCCTGACAAAAGGTCTTGAGAATAAAAACTAGAATGAGTGAAAGACAAGAGAAAGACAGAGTAAGATAGAGAGAAACCTAAGTAGTCGGATGAGGAAAAATATAAGATAGAGACAGAGAGAGAATGTTTAAACCACACAGCAAATGCAGTGTAGTAGCTGCATATGTAGCTCAGTGATACGGCTGTGTCTGCTTGATAAACGAGTTTATGACAACTTGATACACAGACACACAATCCACCCGGGCACAATTTACATACAGTCATCACTTCTCAGAGTGCAGAGCTGCCACACAACAAATGCTGGGGAATTATTGCACAATCGTCACTGTGTGTCCTTTATGTGCTTGATTCCGCACTTGTGACTGAAAGTGAAGATGCTGAAGCTGGAGAGGAAAACAGCAGAGTCTGAAGATATCACACGCTCTCATCTCTAGCTCTCCCTCTTTCTCTCTACACTAATCACCTGCTTTATTTTTCTTCTGGTCTCATTCTTGCAATCTGATATTTTGGCTGTCATTTATCTCTCCTTTCAGATCTCCCATAAATCATTTTATCTCCCACTCAGTTTTTCAGCCTTTTTTTCTAAACTTCCTCCTTCCTCCTCACTGCCAGCACCTTAATCAGCTGAACTGTCAAAAACACATTCTTCTTTCACCTCACTCACTCACACACTCACACGCACGCAAACACCCATCTCCTCCATCCTTTCCCTTCCCTCTCTGAGGGGAAACCAGTGTGTCTACACTTTTACACATAAATACTATGGCCCATAATTGCCTTTACGGTTTTTTGAATTACATTTTAAAAACAAGGGCCTGTATCATTAAAAACTTCTTTAACTTTCTTTTTAGAGTCAAGTTTATTTTGCCTGAACAGTAATCTTAGTTAATAGACAGAATGCTAAACTGACTGTGACTTTTAATCCACGGAGGATCCACAGACGTTATTTTCCCATCTACACTGAAACCATGGTCAGTGTCGCTGTCTGAGATGTCGGAGAAACAACACCACAACAAGACTTCATGGTGCATTCAAGTGCACCTTGTAAACTCATGGTGCATTTACGTGTACCTCGAGAAACTAAAGCTGTTGTTGTAAAGTGCCCTTTAATTTAGTTCTTGTTTTGTGTTGATTAACAGCAATTGACTGGTGAAATAAGTTATTGTTAATTATTAATTTAAATTTGATCATTTAGCCTTAGCATTAAACAGATGCCATCTGTCATTTTGTGCTCAGGTCAGCATCTGCTCAGTTCAGGGACCATTAAGGCACCGGCACCATTTTTAAAGTATCATTTTAGCACTGGTATCCAAAAAAAAACACGATACCCAACCCTACCATTGACAGGTGAACTGATGTTCATGTGTAAAATCCTTTAGTGAACAGTGAATACATTGTGTTATTATATAAAGAGATTTTGTATGCTTGTTTTCCTTGCTTCTATGACAACATTGGAGAAGATTGCACATTTGAAGGTAGACTAAAACTGTATTTTATTTTAATCCCATCAAGTAGATTAACTCTCCAAAGATGATTAAGAGATGGATAAGAGCTAAAGAGGAAGATCTATAAATGCAAAAAATAACACATCTGCATAAATACATCATTAAATCATTAAACTCAATTTATTCTGCTGCAAAAGCCCATATCGGTGCAAGAAATAATTCATTTTCATCTGAACTTCAATGCCAAATAAAATGGATTCAGTGTGTGAAATAGTTCATTAGGAGAGTAAAATACTGGCAAGTGCACACGTAATAATCACCAACCGATAACACCCACAAGGCAACAACTCACAGAGCCTGAGAGATGAGCACACACATACACACAGACTGATGGGTGTATGTAAATGACACCATAGCTGAGGTGAATTTGAACAGCAACGTGTGTTCAAGGTCAGAGCTGTTGACCAGATTCAGTGTAAACACACAAAAACAACACTGTTTGATACTGGCCAACAATGCCTGAACCAACACACTCTCTCACTCTCTCTCTCACTCACACACACAGACACACATTTAGGGGCCATTAACACATTTCTATACAGGCACAGATATCATTCAAAAACAAACATATGATACACAAATACACACACAGGCACACATACAGGCAGACACTAACACTGAGGACAACACAAGCATGTATACAGTCAGGCAAGCTAACACACACACAAGCACATACAGATAATATAAGAGTGCGAGCGGATTGAGTTAGTGAGGAAGAGCGATATGAAGAAAGAACAAAAATAACTCTTTATAACAGGCCAAACCAAGCAATAACAACCAATAGAACAACCTTGAGAAAATAAAAGCAGGGAGAGAGAGCTGGAGAGAGCAATGAAAGGGAAAATAGGGGCACAAGAGTCTCTAATTAAGGCTGCAGTATAGATTGCAATATCTGTTTTGTTTGTTTTCAGTTTTGTTTTATCTTGGAGACATTGTTTATTTTTCATGATTATTAAACGTAAGCAGTTCTTTACTAAACTTACTGCAAATGATATGCTCACATTTGATGCTGCTTAAATGGCAAAACTAAATCAAACAGAAAAACACAATAATAGAAAACTGAATCAAGTTCAGCTAAAATCAGGGATGGAAAGAGGTCTGAATTAACTGGAACACTGTTTCAGGGGGAAAAGTTGGGGCACAGCAGTGTTCCAGCTGAGTTTTTGAAAATTTAGGAAATGCTTTTATGGGAGAAAAATGTGAAAAATATTTGTCTAGCTATTTCACATAGTAAAGTGTGTGTGTGTGTGTGTGTGTGTGTGTGTGTGTGTGTGTGTGTGTGTGTGTGTGTGTGTGTGTGTGTGTGTGTGTGTGTGTGTGTGTGTGTGTGTGTGTGTGTGTGTGTAAAAGTATCAGAAACAAGCAATTAGCAGTGAGCAATTTCGTAAAAGCAGGCAGGGTTCTCCCAGTAAATACTGGCCATCTCTACCTCGAATGAAAACAGCCCTGAAAGTAGAGGTAAACGCATTTGGCGATAAATCTTTGTTAAGTGCAAACAGTCCAAATGGTCTAATTAGCGTTCTGGTATATGGCAGCATTTTTCCAAAAAATCAATAACCAAGGCTCAAATCAATGCTTGAAAATGGACCGCTTTCTTCAATATAAGAAAATAATGCTCAGTGTAGATTATCACAGTTATCATGGCCCTATGGGGTTTTAATAAACATAAAAACAACAAGGGAGGCTGTTCTTAATACAAATGTGCATACTTTAGCTACAAAAAATAGAAAATGATCGACGTGTTGTCTTGGTTCAAAATTACCACTGCCCCACAATATTACTCGGTTAGCGCTTGAATTTCATTAAAAATACTAATTACACATTGGCAGACAATAAAAATATAGCATGTGTAAAGACAAAAAGGTTAAACCCCACTGGGTTAACTTTGGGCTCATTATTGTTTTGGATAAGGGAAGGTAAGGATTATTCCAGGACTCAAAATGAATGAATAAAAAAATGACATTAAACCTAAATCAGGCTGTATGTAAACGTCACATCTGTTAGCCTGCTGACCAAACATTGATGAGAACAAATTCCACTCACCATTAGATGCATAAAGAATGTTGTTCACCATGGGAGAGGGACTGCAGTTAGTCTGACCGTTCACTGGACCCACCAGTCCTGACAGGCCAGAGGAGCTGTCAAATGAGCGACTGGGTGACCCCCCTTGTTGATCCTAAAACAAGGAAACAAATACTACTAAACACATTTCAAACAAACAGATAATGGTCACCGGATGGCTACCTACATCCCCATATTTTTTTTTTAAAGCAAGCAAAAGTAGCTACAATTATTTTAAAGCTTTACTAAAAACTTGAATTTAAGTCATACTGTATGTCATACATACATACAAAAATTATGAAATGTCTGATAGTTTGCGAAAATTGATGGTTCGGTTATTTCTTTTTATTGAAAAATTTCTGTTTTTTATTTAAGTGCCTGGTATGAGAATTGCATTTAAATTGAGTGATGACCAGAGGAATGAGCGAGGGCTTTGTAGCCATCTATTCAAACGCAAATAGATGTCGAGGAGATAGAATTAAGAGGAAAAAAGGGAGACACTCAAAGGACAGTGGAGGATCAAGGTGAGAGAGGGGACCACGTTTCCCATGGCCCACAGGGTTGGAACTGTCTTTCTGTGTGTGTGGCATAGACAATCATACTGACACCTAGCCGCCCCACCCGAGGGCCCTGTAATAATGTGTTGATGTGTCTCTTTGTGCGTGTATTAGTTCTTTAGGAATTTAATTTGCATTTATTTGTCTTTTGTCTTGTGTGTGTGTGTGTGGAAAACTGTACGTATTCATTAACATGTATACATATGTATGCCACTCTGGCTGTGTGGTTCAGTGTTTCTCTGAGTGTCTGTCTGTATAGATTCAGCCCTCCACTCAAACAACAACCACACCCTCCCCCCACTGAGCACCAGTTCTTGCCCCTCACCAAGCTTCTCCCCAATTCCAACCCAGGACACATCACTCTTCAGTGTGTCAGAGGTCCTGTGTGCCCACTCCCCTGCCTGGCTGTCTCCCAGCACACATCCCATTAGCCGGTGTCATAGTGCAATCAGATTACTCCCATAAAACAAATGCTTCTTCAGACCGCAAAAAGAGGTTATTGAAGTAAAAAATGTTTGTTTTCAGATAGAGTCAATCATGTTTAGAACATTTCTGCAATACATTAATGAATCTGTTTTTCTTTGTATGTTGTTTTTCCCTGAACTCAGAAGTCTAACAGCTGGATGCCTTATATACATTGCATTTGTTATATTTTTTTTCTGTGTACATATGTTAACTTGTATTACATGTCCATAGAAACAAAGAAATCCAAGTAAGTGAAAAATCTAAACAATTAAATGAATAAACTGAAAAATAATTAAGATAAATAAAATAGTAAATAGCCTATAATGTAATATAAATCCCTGGAAAAATATCTCCGATAATGTAAATTCAGTCAGAAATTTCTGTCGGTTTTACATTATCAGATATATTTTTAGAGCAAGACTTTACTCTATTTTGTATCAAAGCTAGACATTAGAATATTGTGAGAGCCACAGCGTCGGTGTTAGACAGCAGCCTCAGATTATACCCATGGAACTTATTTAGCTTGGAGATAGGGATGTTTGGATAGTTACTGAACGAAAAGAGCAGCTGCATGAAGTGAGAGATTAGAGAGGGCTGGCTTGAGGTTAGTACAGTAAGAAAAACTCAGTGAAAGAAAAGAGCAAGGGACATAGAGAAAAAAGAAGAAGAAAAAAAAAAAAAGATCAGAGAGGAAATGAAGGAGAGTGGTGCAAATGAAATCAATCAACGGAATGCTATAAGCATCAATACTGAAGCCTAAAAAGGCTTTTAAGGTACAGTCTCTTATCTATCTGCCTTTGTCTTCCTCTCTTTATATCCTCTTTTCCACTCTTAAGAAAAAGAGGGATGCAACCCTTTGATGCTGCTAACAGCTTCCACCATCAAGCTATTGACCGGGGATGCCCTGAGCCTTGCAGGCCCAAGCGCACCACTACATGCACACATACGCTTGGTATTATTAGGCACACACCTAAAACTAATGCAGTTTCATACAACAGCCTTGCAATAAATCCTGCTTCTATTAATATGTTCCGTTTTTTTTTTTTTTTTTTTATGTATCGCCGTTTACTGCAAGGCATTGCTATTATTGTGTCCAACACATTTAAGTCAGTGGTGGGGGGAGACTACTATACCCATACACCTAAATACTCATACCTGCCAACACAGAAGGGCTGAAAAAGGTGACGCATCTCCCCCCGAGAAGAAAATAAAGGGAAAACGATACTTTTAAAACGGTGCCTGAACAAAAATTTAAATATATATATATATATATATATATACTGTATATATATATATATATATATATATATATTTTTTTTTTTTTTATGACCACCTTGTTCAATTATATTTGTCTGTTCAAAAATATAAAACAATAAAAAGTTGATCTAAAAAAAAAAAAAAAACACACATGTTTATTGCTAAGGCCACAGGGTAAAAATAAAATGATTTATCAAAAATGTAATAATAACTTTTAAGAACTTATTTCACCAGTAAATTCCGGTTAAATGCCAAAAACAACCACTGGATGGGAAAAGGGTATTTTACAATAACTTTGAATGCAGTACAAGGCTGGCGAGGCGAGTTTCAAGTGAACGCAACATCTGTGTGGTTTTTCAGACAACGGCAGCAACAGTTGTACCTTGTACCTCCCAGTGTTGCAATCCTACACGGTGAAATACAGACACACTTTTACACCGTTTAGTTGTCAGCATTTTAACCGTGTTTACTCCAGCTGCTAGCTAGCGGACGTTAGCTGCTGTCGAGGGTAACGTCCGTTTTCGGAGCATCAGAGAGAAGCGCAGGCATTTAAGTGGCACCGAAATGAGGCACCGAAATCCGCGTTGCTATTCGGTCCGGTAGATAACGGTAGTTAAGACAGCACCCGGTGTCTCGGACCCCCCCCTCCCAAAATGAAAACTCTTTGGATCTACACGATTCATGTGGATGACATTTTCCCATTCAAAACGCTGATTTTCGCCGAAAAGCAACTAGTTTGCAGGTATGAATACTGGAACATGTGTTATGTGTGTTTGTCTTTGTGTTCATCCATTTATCGGAGTATTTGTTGTACTTGTGTGTGAGCTTATCATGCAGGGTGAATACTGCAATACCGCTCCCCCCCCCCACTAACAGCAGGACATGCAAAGGGCCATTCACACTTGAGCCAACAACCCTGCTTTGTGCGTGCAAGGGTTTGTGCAAACATCGTACAGAGCCGTTTTTTACTGAGGAAGAAAAGAGATACAGCTGAGTGAAGAACACTCCGCCACACACACAAAAGAGGCACACAGAGACACACAAGCGCAACATCTGAATAGCTGAAGTGTAAATGCTCTTTTGCTGCTGCTGGTAAGAGCAGGGAGACTAGTGGAAGGGCTAAAAAGTCAGAGGCAGTAGACTGCAAGGAAAAAAAAAATCCTTTAGTCAGTTAGAGCCAAAAAAGGGGATAGGAGATACAGAGTGAAGATAAAAGAAGCATGCATGTTTGTTTTCTTCTCAGTCAAGTGACAGAGGCATGCATGTGCTCTCATTCTCACAGCAGGTGATTGTGGTTTTCTCTGACAATAAAAAGAGACATTTACATCTATTACTCATACACTTAATGCAGTGTGTACTTCACCTTTATGTATCCATTAAAACTGTTCCAACCACACATTTTACTATGCTCTTTACGTTTATTATCATTAGGCTTCGTTTCCATACAATTTACGCACATTCTCAAACGAGCGCATCCAAGTACAGCCAATTGTGATTATAGCAAACAGCAACAGATAAAATGTTTTCCAAATTTTACTCGGTACACAAATTTAAAATAAAACAAAATGCTCATTTTTGCCAGATTTGTCTAAAATGGATTGAGTGAGTTTTGGAAAGTGGTCTGTTGTTGGGAGTGTTCTTATATTCAACTGATGACCAGTGTGTGTGCTTTGTTTGTTGATCTTTTGCCACCACAGAGTCAAGTGAATAGTTGCTCCTAGTATGTAAATGTGTGTGGTTGAGTGTGTACCTTTTTAGCCCAAAGGACCTGTGGTCAGAGAAATGACGGAGAAATATGGACCGGCAGATAACGGACATTTTTCTGATATTACCTCTCCAACACGGGTGTGACAATAGATTATCCATACAAGGACCACGTCTGTGAACTGGTCAGATTTAGTCTGTGAACTAGGTCAATAAGGAAGACAACGTCTGTGAACTTGTCAGATATTTAACTTATCAAGAGACAGACTGTGAACTGTCCCGGATTTAGCAAGGTTTACCGAGATTAAACTAAGCTTTGTAGCGACTGCTACATCGTAGTGAAAAGTAGAACTACTCCAATCTTGTAATGGGTAACGAAAAACACCAAGTAACCAGAGCCAAAAGGACCTGTGGTCGGGGGAACCACAGTTTTTTTTTTTTTTTTTTTTTTTTATCATTTTTACCTGCACTTTAATGTTTTAATTTGTTTTTTAATTGTTTTCTAACTGCTCTTTTATGTTTTATGTAAAGCACGTTGAACTGGCCTGTTGCTGAAATGTGCTATACAAATAAAGCTGCCTTGCCTTGCCTTACCTTTTGAGCCCTCAGCACCACTAGTTGGATTGTCCCCCTTACATTGCCCTCCTGTGACATAGAGCGGCGAAGCGTCTCCATGGCCACGTGATTGGAGCGTCCCAGCAGCGACTCTCCGTTTACTGCTACCATCTGGTCATTGACACACAGACGCCCATCCTGTAAAAGACACATCAGATGGATTAAAGTGTGTGTGTTTGTGTGTGTGTGTGTGTGTATTTTTAGTGTACTGGGTTGCAGACCTATGCATGTTTTACAGGTCTATGCATAAATGTCTATGAATAATCCCCGAGCTATTGATAGAGAGCTACTGTATATACATGCACATATCTGTATCTTTCACTGAGCATCTCTCTGAAGTGAAACCAGCACAACACACAAAATGACACACGCTAAATTGCACGCACACACACACATACATACAAACAGAGACTACCATCAGCTCCATCTGTCTGACTTCCCTGGTGTGTCATTTACGCCTCTACAGCAGACCTGTTTCCATCTATCCATGTCTGTCTGTGCACAGATACTCAACACTGCACAGGTGTGTATACGCGCGGTATGTCTGCCTGTCTGTGTCTCTGCTGTCTATGACATGTCGAGTGTGTCCTGTTGAGTAAGAGGTCAAGGGTTAACAGAACAGGAGCACATGGCAGCAGAGACAGCTGAGGTGTCCCCCTCTCGTAAATAATAGGTTCTGTTCTGATGGGAGTTGTTTTCCATACTGCGGCACTTTCTGTTCATTTAAGAGGTGAGCTGTCTTTGACTCCCTCTGGAGAAAATATTGCATCTTTACCGCATGGAAGTCATGGCGCTTACTTATTTACCAATTAGTATTTTCCAGGACCCTATTTGTTGTTATTTTAGGGCTCCCCTTGATTAAAGAAATTCTTAGTACACTAACACCCAAACAATTTTGTAGACTAAACGATTAGTTGATTTAATCCACAGATCTTTAAAACTTTTCTCCACAAAGAAGAATGCAAAAGCCCCACCTAAAATCTTGTGTTCACCAGAGATTTGTTCATAAGTTCCTCGGAAATAAGTCCTGTAGCATGTAAAAAGCATAAAAAAATGACTAATCGACTAAAGAAATCTTAGAGGGCAGCACTACTTTATTTATTGCTAATTTGGGTATGTATTAGAATATTATGTCACCTTGTATGCTGCCCCTCCATGTATAATGGATTTAATGAAGATGCCCAGGTCCTCTCCCGTCTCCCTGGACTTGTTTCCTTTGAGGCTGATGCCCAGGCCTGCCGAGCCGGTGTCATTAAGGGGAACCTCAAACATGAGCTGCTCCTTCCCGTTCTCCGGAACAAAGCCTGTCACACGGGATATCTCGTCCTTCTGGGAGTGAGGGAGAGAGTAATGGAGGTAGAGGGAGAGAGACATCGATGAGGAGAGAACGGTGGCAACAAGGTGAGGAGACTGAGGTCAGTTCATTGGGCTTGAATAGTCTCCAAAAGCTGAACTAAAAGCTTTTCCATTTGAGAAAAACCATCACAAGGAGCTTTTCAGCTAAATTTCTCTGAGTGAAAATGCAGCGGGAGTCTATTTTCGAAGGAGAAAAAAAAAGGAAAAAGAAAAAAGCGAATTGGACTCTGCTTTTATATACTAATGTTTTTTTCTTCTTTCAGCTTGGCAATATCAATAAAATGACCTGTGCATTTTCAAGAGGTAATTGGAGAATACGGCAAACACAGAGAGCCAGAGGGACACAAAAGTAGTGAGAGCAGAGGGAATATGGAGAGGAAAGAAAGATTGTACAACAAAAAGAGAGAAACAAAGACTGGCTGTGTAGATAAAAAAAAATATTATTTTAAACCCAGAAAGATGGTGAAACACCATGTTATCAACAAGGAGGTATTGCAGTAATGACTGAGTCTGAGACAGAGTTAAAGGAGAAAATATCAGAAATAAAGAAAGCAAGTGAATCCCGCCAGAGGAAAGTGTGTGTTTGAAGCCTGTGATGGCTCAGTGGGAGAGGTAGCACTGTTGCACTACATATTGTATATACTTTTTTTGAAATGTAATGTCAAGTAAACGGCATTCATCAAAAAATACTATTCCAAATACTACGTGCTACTACGTCTTACTATAAGATCAAGAAACCAAACTTGAACAGAAAGAAGATGACTTTGCATGAGGAATGTTATGATATATGAAGACACCGATGTTGTTAACAAGGATTTATTATAGTACAACCATTTACCGACAGAACATTAAAATTAAAAGATTTGCCAAAATCAAGACGATTTCTGAAAATTGAACATCTTTCAAACTTTTAGATATATAGTACAGGAGAGTGTGGAAGGCATTGCATTACTATTTGTCCATTCTGATCATTATTAGACGGGGCTGCATATCACCCAGAGGTGTTTCCTAATGACTATTCTTGACATATGTGCGGCTTAAAAAGTGTTTTTAGACAGACGAAACTCAGATGACTCTACGCAGCTTAAGGATCAGCTGTGTGTTTGCAGCTTGTGTGACTGAGTCTGTGAATATATTGGATGTGTTGTGTTTAAGTTTCCACATCAAAATTTCAACACTTACATTTTTGTGTTCGTCCTCGCAATCAAATTTTCTGTCTATGAATGTCTATATGTACATTACTGTGTGTATGAGTGTTTGTGTGATTACCAGAAATAATGGCATGTACTTGTGATAGAAAGTCCATGTCTGTGTGCAGGTGCCAAGCTTTAGTCTGCATGCGCCTGTCTATGTATATGCATTCAGTCTGGCTCTGTGTGTGCGAGTGTGTGCATGTGTGCGTTTGCGTGGGTCAGCAGTGTCAGGTTTAGACTGTTTGTCTGTGGGGATTGTAGGTTTAACGGCGTTAAGCCGACACAAAGTCCTCTACTCTGCAGAAAACTGTTTTCCCTGCTGGAAAAACTCCCCCCATCAGACTGACTGTCCAGACCTGATAGGAAGCTCCACAACCTTAGAAAGAACTTAAAAACACCCAGAGGAGAAATGTTAGCTACTTCAGTGCATAATTACATTGAGATATTGTTAGTCTTTGAGATTCTGTTGTTCATGTTCGTGATTTAGCAACTTCTCAATTTTTTTCTGCCACCGCCACATTCTTTATTTATCTGATTGAACTTTCCTGCCTTTTTAATTTATGATTTCTTTTTCTTGCGCTCAGCACGGGACAGAACCAATGCCAGAATGAATTAAGAGAAGAGGACGGGTGTTGTTACACTGCAGAAAAGTTTGAAGCAGCAGTTCTCAGCTTAGGGGTCAGGACCACCCACAGGGCTGAGAGATGTTTTATGGAATCTGACAAAAATATGCAAATGTATGTAAAGTTGTTTATCTGGGTGATGAATTCAATTTGCCTGTAAAACAATGAATAAGCACAGTATCTGGGCTTCCTCTGATAATTTACTAGACAAACAGCCCGTGAGAAAAAAAAAGAAAATAATAAATAATTCTGTGTCAAACCTGGCTGTTTTGTGGGTTTTTACAACCAAGTGAATAGAGAAAGAAAGTGCTTGTATTCGTTGGCTGAACTAAATTAAACACAGCCTCTTTTTTATCATTAACTGAAATTGCTTTAAAAAAAAAACATGCAGGAGTGGACAAGGGCACAACCAAATTGTAAGTGCACACCGCAATTTCATGGAACATTTCTATTATCTCAGTCTCATTGCCATGATAGGTGGTTACATCTGTATGTGATGCTAAAATAATAAACAATGGTGTGTTTTCTCTTTGCTGCTATGAAAAAGGTGTTTGTATCGTTGCTCCATGAACTCCATCAAATCCATCCGGTTATAGGGGGGAAAAAAACTGTTTGCATAGATGAACCTCCTCATGCTGGTCGTTTAACATTTAAATGGGTTGCCACAAAATGATGGATCAACAGGAGGACACGCTATTAAAAAAGACTGTCTGTGTCTGTCAGTGTGTGTGAATGAGTATGCATGTTGTTTTATTAAACTGAGCCAGAGAAACGTGTGAGGGAGAAAGATGAAGAGACACATTATGTTAAAATGAGCAAGAGCAGTCAACTAAAGTGTCCGTAACTCACCCCTAGGCCAGAAAAACTGCAAGGCAAAGAGAGAAATGGAGAAAGATATTAAGGATAAAAATGAGGGAGGAGATGAGAAGAATGATGCTCATCATTTTACTGTGAGTATTGTTAGGGGCACTCTAATATTACTCTGCTAAAAACTTTGTGTGTAAGGACACCTGCTTCCAGCTACATGGCCTTTTAATGAGAGCTACTCGCAGATGCCCTTCTACCTGGTCATGAAGAGAGAAAATGTGTGTGTGTGTGTGTGTGTGTGTGTGTGTGTGTATGTGTGTAAAGCCCCATGCTGTGGAAATGACTGCCCAAGGATCCATTTTACAAGGCCAAACAACAGTAGCTGCTGTGTTTAATGCGGCAGTAGGTGTGTTAACATACACACGTGCGGACACACACATGGCTGAGGTAAGTACTCCCAGGGACAAAACCTGACATTATGGGCTATGCTTTTGACTTATGAAAATAACTGTCCCATCACTGACCACTAACGGTGGGCCCCAGTTGCCCAATCCCCTACACACAGGCTCTCCCACTGTCCCCTAATGGTCAGTGTAAAGGCTGTAGCTGCAGACTGACAGACCACAATTACAGTCCTGCAGAGCAAAAAAAAAAAAAAAAAAAATGAGAGACACAAAAAGAGATAGAGAGATGCCAAACACAGTGGTTGTTTGGGCTAACATATGGGTGATCAGTGTCTAGGAGCCTGTGAGGGATGTGTTCAGAGGGATACACTGCATAATGTGACTTATCTACAGTCTTTTGTAGTTAGAGTACAGCACTAATGTGGGCAGTGTACAATCTCCCCTGGAGCTGCATATTAGAGGTCTATGCATGCAGGGCAAGCCAGCCTGCAAGTCCTGTGAAACCCACAGCAGATGTTGCAGACGCAGGGTTCGTTTTCCAAGGCTACAAGTGGTAATGGGCGGTCAGGTTGTAATAAGGGGTCATGGTGCACGCTGGTCAGCCTTCTGTCCAGTGCAGAAGCTCCCCACATGAACAGCGAATCGCGTCTCAGCAACAGTTTGTGAATCATAGCTGTTGTCTTCTAGATGTTGAAACATTAAAGGGAGTCTTTAAATTCAACACAAAGAGATACATGTTAATTAGTGAGTTTCAGAGGAGCTGTATACAGACTTGTTACATTTAAAACGGAGCCAGGCTAGCTTTTTCCTTGTTCCCATTCTTTGTGCTAAGATACATTAGCCAGCTGATGGCAGTAGCTTTATATTTAGCTTACAGACATGAGAGTGGTATCAATCTTCTCATCAAACTCAGGGTATGAAAGCAAAAAAGCATATTTTCCCAAAAGATCAAACTCGATTCAGATTCATATTTATCTTTTTTAACTGTTGCTGTTACTCTAGTTTTGTTGTAATACCAATACCAATGCTGAACCCCGTTGGCTTCAACCCACAACTGACATGTGTGACACAACTGTGCTGAGGGCTTTAACGCACAGCAGCGACTTTAGATGATAGGCTGATGAAGGAGCCGATAAACCTCAATAAACAGCGGAGATGTGAGATAAGACAGAGAGCCAGAGAGAGAGGGAGAGAGAGAGAGAAGAGAGACATGATACCCTTCTCGACTGTTCTCCACTGGGATGATGGCAGCTCCTGTAGAGACACCAAGCTGCCATGGATTGTGTGTGTGTGTGTGTGTGTGTGTGTGTGTGTGTGTGTGTGTGTGTGTGTGTGTGTGTGTATACACAGGTCTCTGAGGGTGTAACAGATGGGGGATCTACTGTAGTGATTCTGCGAGGTCACATTGGTGACGATGTCAGTGAGATGTAACACGCACACACACACACACACACACACACACACACACACACACACACAGAGAGAGAGCAATAGACAACAGACTGTAAAGAAGTGCACGGACGCACATGCTCCCTTACACACACACACACACACACACACCAGCGGTGATGGATGAGGGATAATCAAAATGAAGAAACTGTTCAATAAAGTTGTTTTGTTTTGAATGTGCTCTGTCACCAGCTGCCAACTGTTTACTGATTTAATATGACTGAGTGTGTGTGTGTGTGTGTGCAGCATCTGGCACTAAGGCGAATGTTTCCTGTTGTGGGAAAAAAAGAAAAAAGAAAATTGAAAGACAGACAATCTTGCAGCTCATCACATACTGGATGCCAAAAGCAGAGCTGCACAAATAGCTTGAAGGAATCACACTTAAACCTTTCATTCAATCCTCTGTATAAGTAGCCAGGGTGCGTTCTTGAATGGTTTGTATTCATATCCTCATCAATTATGTTTTATTATTTATGCTTTAGTGTTTAAAGCGAAGTAGATGGTGATGAATGTAAATCCTACTATGCCTCATTTCTGTTTCCATCTAGTTTATTCTTGTATTTTGCTAATCCATAAATCAATCTCAACTTAAAGCCTCCCACCACTAAAGAAAACAGTGTTTTATTACGTTACTTTACTTGGATGTTTGAGCTTTACTGTACAGAGGGAGGAATGTGCAGAGTGTGACACTTAAAGGCTGTTTTTACTGCTGAAGGGGGAAAGTTTCTCTGCGCCCACCTCAAATCTCCATTTAAGAGATATTTGTACGCACAAGCATCAGCCAATCGTGATCTACCATGCAACTGAGTCTGATGTGGAAATAGCAAGCCTCCTGTGCACATGCACTGAGAATGAACTTGTCAGTAAAGTAGGAGACATCATGTGTCCAGCACTTTTGAAACAAAACATATTTGCATATTTATAGATTCTGGATTTGTCAGTGAAGGAGAAGGAGTGAGTGTGCCTCTAAAAAATTGTAAGCAAGTTTATTGAACCTTTGCTGGAAAAAAAACATAGCAAATTATGATTTAATTTGACTGTGATATTTTTGGAGGGGATCTTTAAATGAAACATGTTTTTACTTCTCCAAGAAAAAAAGGTAAACACTGTATATTTGATGCATATTTACACATTCCTTGTATGATTCTTCACTTAGGTCTACAATATACACAATATATGATCTGTCTTCATTAACTTACTTATTTCATTGCATTGTGGTGATATTCACCAGAACACAGTTCCAAAGGAAAGCAATGTATAAAATAAGGCCACATGGAAGAACAAGAGAATGGGAGGGAGAGGGGAGAAATAGAGGTGTAAATTGTCTGGAAGCAGAAAAGAGCATCTTTGTTTTAAACATTAGTTTCAAGGCACTCGCCAACTCAGCAGGCGTATGCTTGTTGGTGTGTGAAGAGAATGACTGAAAAACTGTCTTTTTATGTTGCACGTGTGAGTGATTGTGTGTATGTGTGCACAAAATGCCTTTACAGAGGGCCAACACAGCAGGTGGATGTAAACGTTATATTCTGGATTTTGTATGTATAGGATTTTATGTCACAGAAAGGCTTTGTGACTTTGAGTAAGTGTGTGTGTGTGTGTGTGTGTGTGTGTGTGTAGAGGTGGTGTAATGTCTTTGTTCTACAGCGAGCACAGACATTAGCAGACAACACCAGATGGTGGGCTAAAATGAGACAACGGAAGAGAGGGGGTTGAGGAGGAAGATAGACAAGATCCTTCCATCATTTCATCATCATCCTCCTTCTATTTCCTCTACGTTAACACCAACAAGCTGGCATAAAATCATACACAACAAATCAGTAAAAAGAAAACTCTCAGAAACTGTTCCCATATCATGGTTTAAAGTCTGCTGTAACATGGTACAAATGTTGGAGCTGTGCATAATGATTTGTATATAAGAACAATGTAAAACTATTTAAAAATCTGAGAAATGATGACTGCTCACAGCCATTCACATCGGCATTATTACAATATCAACAACAAAAAAATTCTGCTCTTGGCAGTGGTGCAAAGTTGTTCCTCTGTACTTTATTAACCTCCTTCAGCTTTTTACCAAATGACAGGAAATGGAGATGTGCAATGTTGTCCTTAGCAAAGATTGACTAAAAGACTGGTAGTAAAATAACTGACTATGAGGCAAGAGCCATCAAAGCTTTGACACTTTAATGTGAATTCTCTACAAAATGAAATGGCAAAAATCCATGTTTTAAAGTGAGCACATAAGGATTTCTGATTTTAAAATCCAGACCTGTCTGCACATGCCCGTCCCCTGCAGTGGCTGGGGAGGTCTACAACTTGATTGGCACAGTTGTGATGAAGTCTGTGAGAATGCTATTTATGTGCAACAGACAATTGGACACCATGCCAGTTAGTGAGGTATGATCATACTACCTGTCTTATGCTTGCTTATGAGGTGTGAAAATACAAACATGGTGTAAAAGTCATTGCTTCTATGCACTCCCTTGTTTTTAATACTCTTTATTTGCACTGTCAACCACAAAAGGTATTGCCAAAAACAAAACTACTACAAGCAAACCAACACTTGGAAATAACCAAGAATCGCTCTTCCCAACCATAAATGTGACAGTGTATGTGCTTTAAGATATGCCATTACAGTGAAAGACATTCAAAATGTACTTAAAAATTGACAAGCCAAATCTTCCACATAATGTAGAGGCTAAATTGTTAACATTGTTAAGGAATTTCAAAAACACATTTCTGACCTCCTACCCTCTTCAGTCCTTCTCAACAGTCACACAGTTGGACACTCATTTGTATCCTCTCTAATTATTGGATTCTTTACTTTGCTACCAGAGTTTCCGACATGGCAACTTTCTAGCTAGATTTAGGAACTTTTTAGACCCTCTTAGACCCATTTCACTGATCTCCCGATTCGATTACAATTATCATGTCAGAGATTCAATTTGATTCGATATCTTGATGCATCACGATGTGTCAAATTAATTTTTCTATAAAAGCCATGTAGGATATTTAATTCATAGCTTTTCAAGCTTCAAAAACAAAACATTCTGCAGTGCTCTAATACTAAATAAATTGGATACATAAAACTACAGCACTGAGAACATGGCACTTCCTGAATGTGCAAAACATAACAGAATATGTAAACAGAAATGTTGTTAGGCCTACATTAAATTGTAAACAGAAATAATCGATTATGAGCCTGCCAATTATCGATGCAGCATCGTCCATGTCCACGATTCGATTATTTGATTAATTTCAACACCTCTAGGAGAAGATATTATGTTGTAATTAATTTCCATGTATGCTGCTCAGAGTAATCACAGTCCACGGCTCTTTGGCCAACAGCACGGCCTCTCTCCCTCTCCCCTTGGGCTGTGAGCAGCAGGAAGTTAGCCGACAAAGCCACTAAGCTTTATCCAAAGGATATGTGACGACGGTGACGCTTATGACATCATCTGGCCACTTTTAGCAATTTTTTGGACTAGTTGGCAACACTGTTTGCTACAAGAGTTGAAGAAAGGTAACCCAGGAGCAAAACACTCACCACCCCCCCTATATAAGTACTTATTGTACCACACTATAATGTGTAACATTTCTATCAAGGAGTGTGTTTACAGCTTCACTGTGCAGAGCTGCAGCTGCACTTGTTCTTCAAAACTATTGTGACTGCTGTAAAAACACCAATCTGCCATTAATTACACAGTGGGGAATTCTATTGGGGCGTACTGTCTGTCAGGAAGAGAGGGTGAGGGCAAGAGCGACACAATCAGGGAGAGAAAGGGAGAGGCAGACACACAGAAAAAGTCTGTAGATTGAAATCATAGAAAAGAGCAAAATGTAAGACAACTTGGACAACTTCTTTCTCTCATTCCCACACACACCCCAAAGTCAATCAAGACATCCATTTCCAACTAAAAATGTAAAAAATATATACCAGTGGTGTGAAGAAGTACCATATTTCATCTTCTGCTGTTTCCTTTTATCATAAACCACCAAAGCCAGAGAAGATTGTTCAGTTTCCTGTTTGCAAGCCCACATCTTCCTCAGTCTTTATAGTATCATTCTCAACATCCATCCACACATGAATACACACATCATCTACCTAGAATGATGTATTCAAGCTGATCTTAGCATGCTTGTGAGAAACCTGCAGCTTACCCATGTCATTTATCAGTTCTCACACTAAACTGCAATGAAGAGTAAATCCATCCATTTTCCATACTCATTAATTTAGGGTGATGGGGCTGAAGCCTCATCAGTCTGCCTTTCGACCGATACATCTCCTTTATACATCTTTCAATCTGTCCTATTTTGCACCAATATAATTTGCATTCTCATTCATTTAAATTCAGCAACAACAGCAGAAAGTCTAATTCTCACATTTAAAGAGCGTATTGGGCTATCTCCAACACCTCCTTACCAGCAGCATTGCTGCTGTGCCCAATGCAGTGAAGAAAGATCTTTCTGACACTGTCTCGAGGACCTATGGATATCTGCACTAGGAGAATTAAACTTCTGTCTAAACATAAATACATTTTCGATCACAAGCAATATGTCAATCTATTACATATCAGCTCCAATTTAGTCTGACATCATGACATTAGTAATTAGGTTTTATTTCAGCAAAGAAATGTCATGAGGATGATGAAGCTTCATGTGCTCACAAATAAACTGCAATAAGCCTGTCGTAGTTTTGCATTTGCTATGCAGTTGCACTCAAATAGATATTTTCTCCTCTACATTGATATGTGTTGACAGTACCTGGATCTCTGGACTAACTCAATATGCCAACTATATGCTAGTCTAGGACAAAAGAAAAAAGAAAATGTCATTAACAATAAGATATACATTTCAGTACACACACGCACACTAAACGCAACTGCAGGCACACATCCATACACACCAGCCGTGTCCTTGAATCATTGGTTGGTTTTGACAGCGCTCCAAATAGACAGACACAATACTTTACCTATGGGAGAGACATGTTGGTGTGTACATTTCAATGCCGAAGGACAATATATGTATTTTCCTGTGGTGAACAAGTAAGTGCAACTGTGTGAGTGTGTGTATAAATAATACTGGACCAAAGGGGGATCCGTTTACTGACTGTGAGTGAGTGATAATTTGGTCTTGATGTGGTCAAGTTATACGGCAACTGGCTCAAAATTAATCTGTTGTATTAAAGTTGGCAAAAGATATAACTCACAAAAATACTGTTCAACTCCAACAATCAACAGGGTAAAATTAATACTACGGTTTAGTTAAGTGTGTGTTCCTTTGGGCTAGTAAACCTGTCAATCAAAATGTGGTGCTACACAACCTGACAGAGACTGCCGTTAAAAGGAGAGTCTTAGTTTGCTTCCAAGCAGACTCTGGTGCTCTTTGTTTGTCTGAAAGCAACTGCTTCAACCAGAGTATTTTATGATTGTACATGTGAATTTAAACAGTTAAATCCAACTGCTGATTGTAAACTGTTTAGGAAACAATATTATGATGTGTGTGATCTGTTTAAGCCACACAGGCTATATGCAAATAATTTAGTAACAATAGTAACATGTATGCGCATCGGCACCTTAGTGTAGGATTTTCCCCCGATTAGTCAGTCAAAAGCCTGTTGTACACATAGTAATAACATGGGTTTTAATATATCATAATATTATATTATAATATGTATCAGTTATAATCCATTTATTTCTATGGTCATCATGTTTTTTGTTTTTTCTCCAGTGGACAGCAAAAATCCATCTGCAAGCAAAAACAAAATCATGATGAACTCCCCCTGGGAATTAGCCACCATGGCAGCTTGGGAGCATAGCTTTCTGTGTAACAGTATGGAGGTAGAAAAGTATTAAGAGCACTGCTGTAGCAGTGAGGTTTTGAGTGACAGTGAACAGTGTGACGAGTGGAGGTTTTTAGCCAACACTTGGCCAGCACACTCTGCCATGGAGTTCAGACATGCGTACATGGAGAAACTCTGGACTAGATACTGTACGACAGTCACAAATGAACCAGAAATGTTAATGTACACACTCCAACACATTGCTCCTTTTCCTGTCTGCAGAAACAGAATTTCCTATGGGGCTCAGGGTCGCATGCGCATGTGTGTGTGTGTGTGTGTGTGTGTGTGTGTGTGTGTGTGTGTGTGTGTGTGTGTCTTCCTGGCAGCCATTGAGGAAACATCAGTCGATAAGAGCGGAAAGAGGCACAAAAAGCAAAGTAAAAGGTGGGGGAAAAAAATGAAACAAAGACATGAGTAATGGGTGGAGAGGAGACGAAAGTGGGTGCGTAGGTTCATGTGTGCAGTAAAATTATGCCTCAAAGTTATAGGGCAAAGTGATAATTACCACCAAAACAGCTGTGATGATAGTAATGATATGAAATGACCCTAGGGCAGTGGTTCCCAAACTCTTTAGACCATGGCACTCCTTCAAAGGATTTGTTTTGTTTTTTGTCATGTCACCCCGAGCCACTCAACCCCCAATATTACATGTATATATGTATGTAGATGCTGACTGTTGAGCTCCCAAACCGGAAAGCGTGTTCTGTTACAGCAACCATGAGCTGTCATGACAGTAGCTTTGAAATATTTGAAAATGTAACATTAATGTAAATGACGCAAATTTTTTATTGGTGAAACGTTATTAAAAACCCATGCTAGATTAACAATAATTTGATAAATTTTCCTACTTTGGGAACCACTGCCTTTGAGAGAAAAGGATAAAGAGCTACAGATTTGTGTGAAAGCAGAAGGGAAAGAAAATATTTCAATCAGGAAAATTTGTTTTGTGTTGAAGAGCAAACAGCAGAAGGCTAAAAGCCATTAGAAATATAGAAAAAAAAGTTTTTTTGCACTTGTAGTTGGAAATAGTATGAAGAGAGATGCATGGTAGTTGAAGGCAGATTGAAGGAAAAAGCTTGGAAAAATAGAACAAAGATGAATAAAATAAATGTTTATTAATCAAAACAGTGTTAAAATTCAGCTGAAACAATGTGCCAAGGAAAGACTGGCACAGAATATTACCAAAATCAGCATAAAGCTTTACAATGAGCTCATTTGATTCAATCAGAATGGAGTTCTTAAAAATCACTGTATAACATGATTGCTTGGTAAGAAAGAACATGATTGGACAGGGAAGTGTATCATCGTTCAGATTATTCAGAAAAGCTTTCAATTACATGTGAGGTTTATGTTTATAAGAAGCCTTCCTATAGGCTGCTGAGCTGTGCATCATCCAGGCAAGCCTGTTGATTGGACCAAACAAATTGCAAAATTAGAGGGAGTTGAAATTTGAAAACAAGAACTGGTGATGTAGTTGTCTGTCCGCCTGTCTTTCTCGCTGCCTTGTTAGAAAAATGAGTAAGAAACCATTATTTATATAACTGGCCACTGACCTGCCAATCAACCAGGGAATCTTGTTTCATTGGCTGACAATACTGCAGTGTGATTGGTTCTTACCATCTCTCGGGGCAGACACATGTCTTCCTGCCGTAGGACCACAAGACACACA